>NC_141209.1:9022500-9185000 GCF_054491065.1 Syngnathus leptorhynchus | reverse complement strand
ACACACACACACACACACACAAAGTATGTTTGCACTATGTTATTTACAAAGTCAGCGAGCAGCCTCTCAATTCACTTCTCTTCAGTCAATCAAATCAGTCGCTCACTTTTCACCCTAGCGATTACCACTTGCCTCCACTTAGGGGCAGGCTGGCTGTAGAAAACTCCAAGTTGGGCGTTGTGAGAGCAGGGGCGGTGTGTGATTTAGCGGGCTGTGGGAGAAGTGATACCCTTCTGCATTCTGCAGTCAGACCCCACTCGAAATCTGGAGTGTGCGACGAGGGAGACTTGATTCTGATGGGAGGGATTGATTCTAGTGGGCTGGACTGTTTTTGCAGCGCTGTACTTGTACTTGTACTGTATAAAAACGCTATTTTGGTGCTATACTAGCTGTAAGCGTGTAGTTAAAATGGGGTTGATGTTGGTGGCAATAATTTTTCTTAGATTTTTTTATTTTTGTTCAGCAAGATAATTCCATTTCTGTCGTCTCTTCAATGAAAAGTGGCAATGCAAAAAGTTAAATATATTTTTATACCGCTATTATTGCTGCTATTATTTCCATTGTATTTTACCAGACTTAAATTTGATTTTTATTTTGTTTATGAGCTCGACGTCAATTTTCCCCTTTTTATTTATTTTATTCTTATTTAGTTTCAATTTGTTAATTGTCGGATGATAACCCCTGACCACAGGAAGAGAAAATACCGCGACAATTGTGTAGCGGGAGCCACGTTGATGTTTTTGCATCGGGCGACTCGACAACCACTGCTGATTGACGACTGGAGTATCCAATGCAGTTATCTTCTCTTGTAAACAGGGCAACGCATTGAGCCAATCATGGTGGTTGTTTACCATGATCGCCTTTCCGATTGGACGCCTTGAACGTCTGGAGACTCGGCCAGTCAGATTCACTGATATTGAAGTTGGTCATTTCCGCGGGCTTCTTTTTGAGTGACGGCTAGTCAGCCCAATAACCTTGTGCTGAGTAAGCCGCCCCTTTGGATTGACACCTCTCCAGTCAACGAAAAGTGGTCTTAACGAATGGATGCTTTTCAACGGCCAATCGCTGTATGGAAACAAGGCGGGGCCTCGAATCGTAACCACGGCAAGTCTTGCATCAAGTATAAAGAGGATAACACTGCGTTATTTTCCCGTGGCTGTGTTTACATATATGAGAAGAAGAGAGTGCACTTTAGGGCAAACTACGACGTAACTTCTATTGACACTTATAACACAAACGATTATTTTTCCTGTATGTAAAGGTTTACACGGCCGAGCAGTGGCATGTAAATTACTACTTCACTAATGAGCCAGCCTTCCAAATGGAAAGGGGGCTTCGCTTTGGAAACGTGAGCATTTCTCTGGCGCTCCTGCTCCTCAACGTGCTCGTCGGAATCGGGACCCTGCACACTTTGGGCTCGGTCGTCGCCGACGGGAAGCCCCGGCTTGCTACGAGGGGCTCGAGCGATGGACACCGAGCGGTGAAGCTACGCCCGGTGGTGGCGGATGTGACCGTGGAGGACGTCGCGGACAACGGGACGCCAAGCGCGGAAGACGAGGCGTCCTGCGGTGGAGAACGCCACGAAAGTTTCCCAATGAGGAGGTAAGCGAGGCGGATGTGACACGGAACACGACGATGAACATGTCCCTTCTTCCCACCGAGCGCTTATATAAAACAACTTTCAAAGCTTTCGCCTTCCTAACTTCACTAATAACCGAAATAACCTTAAAGACCCCAAATCCCCAAATAACAATCAACCGGACAATGTCTTTTTGTTTTTATTTTCTAACTGGACTTCAACCTTTTTTTTTTTTTTAATCGTGCCATTTTAATTCGTAAAACGAGTGAGCCAGCTGACAACAAATTGTATGGAAACGGAAACCAAGCGGAGAAACAATGAAAGTTGTGAAAAAGTTGTCAAAATTGAAAATTGCAATATGTGCCGTGTCGTTTGATTTTTGGTGCATGTTGTGGTCAACGCACGTGGGCGGGGGTGATGTGGCAGCTCTGATGGGGCGACATCATAACACGCCCAGCAAGGACCCCCCCCCCCCCCCTTTCCAAAAAAGAATCGTTTGCGTCCAAAGTACATAAAACAGACAAAAAACTCCATAATATTTCTTTTGTTGCTATTAAGTTGTTGTTTAATGTTTTTATGTTCCTTGTTTGCTCTGTGATCCAATCAAAATAAAAATAGCCCCCACCGGTCACGTCATTAGGTACACCTGCACAAGGCTGCCATAACGGTCACAAAAGCCGCCTCATTGGAGATTACTTGTAAAAACTGAGGATTGTGATGAGTTTTTGCATGCGATCATGATTGAGGCACGCTGAGCACAATTTGGATCTTCAGGCGAACCACAACAACTTAAATGGTTGTTGTGCTACTAACTGTACAGTTGTGCAATAACAAAAATCATTTTGTCAAAAGTGATATGAATTGTCGTTGCGGAGGTACAATTTGAAACCAATATTGTACCAAAATCTTTTCTTTCCATAAAACGTCACTCATTAGCGGCCTTATCGTTACTTTATCAACATGCTTATTGTTGTGGTTATAATTTTCATTTGTAGCTAGGTTAGTTCTTATTAGCGTTCATATTCCATCAGTTGATGTTCTACACACCATTGTCAACCGGTGGTCTGGGGTCCTTTAGTGGTCCGTGGCGGTATTGCTAGTGGTCCGCGAAATTGGAAATGGAAAACAATTGTAACATTTTAAAAAACAAAATGTATTTATTATTTTTTGTTTATTTTCCAGCTAATTTTGTGAATCATTCACCCATCCAAATTATGTCAAACATAGCTGAGATTCTCAAAATAGACATACAGATGCAAATAAATAGCCTGTATAGGTCTATCCTCATTCGGTGCAAAATAAAATAATATTCTGCCAAAGCAGTGGTCCCTGAGTTGATTCTCAGTTATAATAGTGATCCCTTGGACAAAACCAGTTGAAACCCCCTGTTCTACATCTATTGACATATTTACATCCAATTCCCTATGGTTGTTGTTGTTATGTTTCAAATGTCAGTGCGCCCCAATTGGCTTTTTATTGTGCTATGAGCGGCAGCCTGTTGAGGCTGCAGGCTGATTTTGTAGCGCATCACTTGCATCTACTGGAACGCGTCAATCAGCACCAAAAAGGTACTCTGCTTTGCGTGTGTTCTTTGTTAGCTATACCTCGTTCACCTGGTTCACAGGAGAAGCATGTCGCTCCCTCGTGTGATGTCCTCTGAGGTTTGCATGCCTGCTTTCCATCCAGCCGTCAGGAGGATTGCCACTGAACTTGGCCCAGGTCGCGCACACATCAAACGCGATGCGGCAAAGCGCTACAGGCTGCAATGTACATTGTCATCGGCTGATTAATCGGTCATCAAAAGTTTGACCATGCTGAATATCAGACTTTTTGGCGTGTTATTTGTCAATTTGCCACCTTAAAAATGTTCCCGTGATAGTTTGAATGGTGTGTTCCATTGTGTGCTTTGTTTCCCGTCGTCTATTAATTTTGCAGCCGTACGCTTTGATCAGCAGCTGCTGCTGTCAGTGGCTCACCTGTAAATGTAGGACCCCCCCCTCCCCTGAGATGACGTGTTTACATGCACACGCGTGAATTATGCATGCGCAAACCTTTCAGTACCTCCAAGACTGACAGGGCCCCTGCGTATAGTAAGTTGCTTCCCCTGTTGACAAATTGAGTCACACTAATGTTTTTGTCCAATATTTGGTCAAAACTCCAAGGTAGCAACTGTAGTGCCATCACAGCAAGTGGGAAGGACTGCAGTGCTGTTTGTCAAACTTTTTTCACCAAGTAGTACCTGAAACGAAAAATCACAGCATCCTTCACCCGATTCCACTCGCACCCCTCCCGCCTTCGGGAGGTTAGGTTTGAACCTGCTCCCCCACCTTCCTTTGCGCTGCCGCCCTTAACACCCTCAGGGCTCCGACAGCTCCGGATCCCGTGCGGCAACCCCACTGCTTAGCAACAGCCAATGGGTCGGGCTGGCCGTCCCATCGGCCAATGGCGTCGGAGAGACGGGCCGCTGCTCAGGATTTGAGCGGCGGGGCCACACGGGTCTGGCTATAGTTAGCTTGCAGAGGAGTAGGAGGTTTTCATGTTTTGGAAGGAGTTCATATTTTTATGCTTTTAAAACCAAAACAAAAAAAAATGTCCTGCTGACTTAGTTTGAGTGGTCGCATGGCGGGTAACCAGGGAGAGTATATTAATAGCGCTGTCCTCAATATGTTAGGCCAATCGAGGATGTGAATGAAGTGTGAGGGAAAGTTTTCTAGCACGCATGAGGTGGACTTTTTTTTTTTTTTTTTCTCAACCAGAAGACGTCCTTTTCAGGACAAAAACATTCTCGATCATGTGTCGTCACACACACTAGTTCCACTAAAATACAGAAAGAAGCTTGTTTTGGCGATTCCTATTTATTGCTGTTTGGCTTGGGGAAAAAAAACAGAGCCCCCAAAACCAGTTGGACTATCACCAAGTAATTTTGTAAACATGTCAATCGGGAATTTGAACAGTCAACGCAAGTCAGCTGATTTGCTCCGAATTGTTAGCACCATAGAAAATTGAACAAATTGAATTAAATTCTAAAATCCAAAGCTCGTTTCATTTTACAGTGGAAATTTGGTAGGCATGTCATGAGTATGCCCACAAAAATGTTTGGAACCATACATGCAGGAGGTTTGCCATTTTGGTTTTGAATAAAAATGTCCCCTCAAAGTCAGTTTCAATTGGCAACATGAAATTTGGTTCACCCGTCATGAATACATAGACCCACAAAAAAGTTTATAGGTGCCATGCCCGTGCATACCCAGGATTCTGCATTTTGCATTGCGGTGCCACATTGTGCTCATTTAGCTCAGAAAGATGAAGAGTCGTCCATTGTGATTTGAAAAGTTGTTCCCCGGGCAGCAGATTGGATTTACAAGCTCCTTTGACAAGTCGGCAGCAGGATGCATCCCGCAGCACTGCAGCACTTTGGGTGGGGCAAAGGCAAAAAAAAAGGTGGGATGCTCCGAGACGCCAAGCGAGGATGAAAACCAAGCCGATAGCCGGTCGAAGGATGGACTGTGCACGCTGTCTTGTTTTTACTGCACTCACTGCTTGGCAACAACCAATTGTACGGCGGCGGCTGGGCCAATCAGCTGTCGGCAGCGTGGCGCCACGCCGTTTGGATTTGAGCACGTGCAAACCGACATGGCAAGAGAGCACCATGCGGAGCTCAGTGCGCTTATGCAAGCAAGGAGAGACGAGTCTCTCTGTGTGTTTTTTTTGAACTGCCTAAAAACCACACCCTTGACTCTGCAGTCGCCCTGACTTTGACACTTGGACAAAGACAGAGACAGGAATTAAATCTGTAATGACAGGAAAAATGACAGTAATGATTTTTTTTAATATGGTCACCTCTGTTTTGTATCATGTCTCTTTACCAGATTTGTCAGGTTTCTTGCCCTATAAAGTGACTTTTTTTTTTTTTAAATCTGAAAATAACTTAACATGTCTCCTAGGTCCAGTTAAGTGGTAAATGTTATCAGCACTTTTATGGATTCAAGATTTTCTATTGTTTTTGCCTCACAATTTCTCCCATCTGCATTTAAAAGACGTCTTCTGGCACTTGGTCAATGTCTCTCAAGCGGCTTTCAAACATTCTTTTCACCTTTTAAAATGCATTTTGGTGCAAAGAATTTGGAGTGCACCTTCTCAACTTTGGGTGCGGCCGACCGAGCGCAGGCCGCCGCATTCTCAACTTTCTCCCCGGCACGTGCTCCCCACGCGCTCGTATTTTGGACGCTCCTCGCCACTCGCCTTGTCGCATGGTTACAAGCAGCCCCGCGCTGCCATTGGCCGGTTCGACGCACAGCCGCCTGCCCATTGGACTGAGTGCTGGAGAACAACACGGGCCCCGTTGGCTGGCGGCCGGCGCTCGGTGCCTCCTGATTGGCGGCGGCGGCGGCTCTCCTTGGAGACCTGCCAGATGTAAACATTGCGCCGCGCTGTGCCGCTTTCTTTGAATGGAGTGTGTTTACAGCTCACTTTAACACCTCCTGCGAGCGTGCGCTTGTCTCCGAGGAGCAGCGGCTGGGCACCGGGCTAATTGGCTCTTCGTGCTCAGCCGCCATGAGGACACGATGATGGCGCGACACTAACGAGCCGCCTTTAGGCAGCCTCGCCCCTCCTCAACCTCCTTCCATATTCACCGACGGGTCAATTTATTGCTAAAAGTTGCTCACCGCCGCTGCCGTTGCATTGTGTGATGAAGGTGAAAATGTTTTAATTTGCATTTGTCATTGCGTTTGTGTCCGTCTGATACGCCTAAAAAGGTTTAGAATTGCCTATAGATGCTGCATGATGGAAACAAGTCACTACTTTTGTCTGAATTAAGCTCCTCAACTACCACAAGAGCACCGCGTTTGTCTAAATAAATCACTGCAAGTCACAAGATACCCCTAGTTGGTGGCAAAGCACTAATTTTGTCTAAAAAAAAAAAATGCCTCAACTCACTTCAAGGCCTTGCCAATAAGATGCCTCCATTGGGCGGCAAAGTGCTACTTTTGTTCACTAACGATCCTGCGCTCACTTCAGTGTAGTTCCTTCCCAACTACAAGCACAAAATGACTGCTGGATTGAAGATGTTTGTTTTTATGTCGGCATGCCGGCATGCAGCTGTCGGAGTGATTTATCGCTAATTATTTTTGCGGAGCCCCAAGATGCGGCTGACGTCGCCCCGGCTTTGATAAGCACTCTTGGAAATAAACCGCCCGCAGCTGGACTCGCTGCGTGGGGCTGTTGTGGTGTTTTTTTTGTTTATTTTTTTTTTTTCCTTGGGTGTCGTCTTTTGTTTGGCTTGGCCGCCGCTCCGCTCATGAGAACGCTCCGACCCCCCTCACTTCATCAGCACCCCACAAAAGCTTTTGATCTCCATCTTCACTTGTAGTCTGTGTCTTCTTCTTTTTCTCCTTCCTCGGCGAGACTGGAAAGGGGCGGGTCCTCAGCCCACTGCTTAGCAACAGCCAATCTGCTCTACGTGAGCAGGCCCGAGAGCCAATAGAAAGGGCGAGTCGATTCCTTTTCTCATTGGCAACCGATAGAAGGGCAAAACAATATTTTTCTTAGCACGCCTGATAATGCCAGCAGCAGATTTTTTTTTTCCTCCAGCGGGAGGCGGCGATCATCTTATCTTTGACGCCTTGTTACCATGTTTGTATTTTTGGAAACGTTTGAACCTATTTCTGACTGTTGAATTCTTTAGCATTCAATAGGAAAGCCCCACTTACTTTGCCTTCAAATATTCATTTCATAATTTTTTTCCCCCACCACAGCGTCCGGTCTTCACAGGCAATGTGCACAATTAGAGGAAACTTCCTCCCATCGATCGGGAATAATCCCGCCTTTAGTTGCCTGCGGGACGACATGTCCTCCGGCGCTCCTTGATACTCAAGAGCTGTTCGATAGCCGCCATCCGTCACGGATGCCTTCTGATCAATAGAGGCTGCTCGGAGCCACTCAAGTTGGCGCGCTCTGTTGTGTTTGGGCCCGCCGTAACCGAGAAAGCCATTCGCTAGTCAGAATCAAGCCCAATCAAGTCATCAATCATTCCTAAAGCGGCATTTCTGCATTGTCCTCAGCCCCTCAAAGTAGAAAAGGGAGAAAGGAATCACATTGGGGAGGTTGCGTCCCGCAGCAGCAGCCGTCCAATCGATAGTCTGCCCCTGCGGCCCGGCGCTTGAATGACAGCCGGTGCGGCACAATGGGCGGGGCCGGCAGGCTTTGGCGACGTTCGCCGCAAAGTCCCGCCCATCAACAGGGCGCCGCTCGCCAAACTTTCTCCTGAGTGTCTTACCAAGCATTTCAAATTAGAATTTGAAGCCACAAAGCTGGTTAAAGGGTTCTGAAGAAAATGCCTGAGCTCAACTTGAGTGTAGTCTGACGTTGGTTTGGATTGTTTGCACAGGTCTCTGGTGATCATCAGCACCCTGGATGGGCGCATCTCGGCACTGGACCCGCACAACCAGGGGCGCAAGCAGTGGGACCTGGACGTCGGCTCAGGCTGCCTGGTGTCCTCCAGCCTCAGCAAACCTGAGGTACCAATAATAATTCCCCAAAATAGCATCTAGCGTTCCAGAAACAAAATTATTCCACCAAAGCAAGCCAAATGTCTTTGTTGTGGAATGACGATCTGCATATTTCAAGCACATGATTGTTGTTGTCTGTCTACATGTGTTGCGCCATCATTTGTGTTCACATATCCAGCGTTTGAACCTTGAGAAAAAGTGTGACAATAATAAGAGAGCATGCAAATGTATTGACATAACTGTGTAATGTGTGTGTACCTGAGGAATACCTGCAAATGTTTACTGCCCGTCTGTGACCCACTCCAAAATACTCCACAACCCACTTTTGGGTCCCGACGGACCGGTTGAGAGTCACTTGCCCAAACGTTTACGACGACCGACCGCAATGTTGATGCAAGTTCAAATCTGTAATTATAATTTTGAGTTGAACATATTGGGTAATTGTGGAGGCAACCGATACCAGCAATTGATACTTAAAGCCCAAATATCACGGTAATAAATTCTACTGTTTTATGTTTTACTCACTTACTTGTGGTCTATATAAAGTGGAACAACGATGCTTTAGAACTTTTTGATTGATTAAAAGATATCAATGACAGAAGACTTGTCCATACAACCATACATGACACATAAATCAATAAATAAATAATGTAAAAAAAAATAAAAATAAAAATAAATCCCCTCACAATATTTATGAACGTCTTGTAAACGCACTGCAGGCAAATTACGAAGTAAGCCAATGCTAACGCTAGCGAGAAACTAACGAATGGATTAAACACATTGTGTTACCCAAGAATAATACAGCTCCTTCGATGCAATTCATCTGATACAACTACTCAAAATACACCCACAAGAAGTGAAATCAGAAGAAAGACTGACGCTAATGCTATGAAAACGAGTGCAGACACAATATTATTAAAAAGAAATACCGTTTATTATCTCAGACTTACCGCTTTATTGTGTTGTTTCCATGGATTGAATGGACTGAACCATCAACGAAATGAAGTCTTTCAGCAATCAGTCTCTATACTGACAAAAGAAACACTTCATACCAAGCAGGACTTTGCCCACAGATGTGGGAACACTGCTTGAAAAATGAAATATGATTGGGCACTTCTTTGAGGTTCTGATGATGTGCAATGATTTGTGTGGATCGATGCGTCCAACAACGGAACATTTTGATCTCTCCACTTCGGCATCCTTGAGTTGCTTGGACTACAAAAGTCTCACCACGTTCTAAACGAGGCGGATTCATGTTTATTACTCGGATTTCCGTTTGGCAACACCCATTACCTTGTTTGGTTTGTCCCGCCCCAACGGATGTGATGTAGTAGATAAAAAAACGTCATAGAAAATGGAGAAATCTGAACAGAGTAAAAGAATAGCCCCCCAAAACGCTCATAACAGTATCTCTGCAGCACCTGGAGGGGATATATTACACTTTTCTACACTCCTGGATACTCCAGATACACAAGAAAATGATTTTAAAAGCAAAAAAAAAAAAAAAGGCAATTTTCCATGATACATGTCCTTTAAAGCCAAATAAATGGAAGTGATCCCCTAATAGCGTCAAATTACAAAACAGCTCACGTTACAAAAGAAAAAAATATATAATCGTATTTTCTTCAAAGACACCCCCCAACCCTCCGCCCCTCCTCCTTTAATCCCAGGGCACCCTTTCTTTAAGAGCAGCCGCTGAACTCGTTGCACTTTGAATAGTCGAGCAGGCGTCGGCGTTGCCTACATGTGAAACATGTAAACATACCGAGACACCCACCCTTCCCTCCTCTCCTCGCTCTGCTAAGAGGAGCGGTTTGGCCTGGAGGAGATTGTCAGCTTTTGTTGAGCACTGAGGTTCACATAAACAAACGCACATGGAGCACACGCCGTCTTAAAACCGCCTACATCGATCGGAGTGGCACTGAGGCCGTAATGTCAGAATTGAGCACTTTGGGGGGGGGTCTAATCAAACCCTGCTTGACACCTTAATCCGGGATTGAAACCCTGACGCTCTTGTCAGAGTTCAGAGCATGTCTTGCGGTCTGATATAAAGTTTGCGAGCTCAATTCAAGATTCATAGATTAAGTGGTGGTTTTAGATTCTGGATTTGATGATGGTCGAGGTTTTTTTTGTGTTTTGACTTTCTAGCTAAAATTAGTGTTTTAAAATAGAATATGGTTTCAAGGTTAAAATTGCGATTTGATGAAGGTTGAGTGGTCTAGTTTAGGATTTTACTTTCAGATTTTTTTTTATTTTTTATGATGAGGGTCAGCACCTCCAAATCCGAGTCCATGGTCCTCGGTCGGAAAAGGGTGGATGCCCTCTCCGGATTGGGGATGAGATCCTACCCCAAGTGGAGGAGTTCAAGTATCTTGGGGTCTTGTTCACGAGTGAGGGCAGGTTGGAGCGCGAGATCGACAGGCGGATCGGTGCAGCGTCAGCAGTAATGCGGACTCTGTACCAGTCTGTCGTGGTGAAGAGAGAGCTGAGCCAAAAGACAAAGTTCTCTATTTACTGGTCAATCTATGCTCCTACCCTCCCGAGATCCAGGATACCAGCGGCCGAAATTAGTTTCCTCCGCAGGGTGTCCGGGCTCTCCCTTAGAGATAAGATGATAAACTTGGACATCCGGGAGAGACTCTGAGTAGAGCCGCTGTTCCTCCACGTTGAGAGGAGCCAGATGTGGTGGCTCGGGCATCTCATCAGGACGCCTCCCTGGGGAGGTGTTCCAGGCATGTCCCGCCGGTAAGAGACCCCGTGGACGACCCAGGATGCGCTGGAGAGACTATATCTCTCAGCTGGCCTGGGAACGCCTTGGGATCCCCCCGGATGAGCTGGATGAAGTGGCTGGGGAGAGGGAAGTCTGGGAGTCCCTCCTAAAGCTGCTGCCCCCGCGACCCAACCCCGGATAAGCGGAAGAAGATGGATGGATGGATTTTTTTTTTTTTAACTTAAAGAACACTTGTTTTTGTCGTGTAGTTGTTTGTTCTATGTCCACCAATCAGCATCCGTCACGGTGCCGAGCCCCAACCACTATGGTGATCAAAACACATGTCGTGGTGTGAATCCAGCATTTCACAAAATAGAAAGAGCAACTATATGTAGAAAGTCTGCCGTTCTAAATTTAGACGTTAAAATTCAGCTTTTTTTTTGTATTTGAGATGTAAAAATTCAGGAGAGCTTTTTGTTCATGTTGTTTCTATGTGTGCGTGTTCGTGCACTCCTCGGAGGCTTCAAAGTGTCAAAAGCCCCTGAAGGAAGCTCGCAGCGGCGCAAACTCGCATTTGCACTTCCGCCGCAATGTCACCTTCAAGAGCAACTTGTGCTCGCGCTCATTCGTCTTCAAGAAAGAAAGTCAAAGTCAAAACGTCACCGACGTTAAACGACAATCGTTGCGGCGAGTCCGTGTCGCCCACGCCGCTTGTCTCCACTGTAAAGAGAATATTTTCGTTCGTATTTGTGCTATTTTATGGACGTGCCATTCCTCACCGCCTTCTCCTCAAACTGTTTATTAGAAGAAACAAACAAAAAAGCTGCGCTAGTCCTTGGACGATTATTTGAGGCTTGGCAGCAAGATTTTACGGAGGCTTTAATCCTCACCGTGATAGGTTTTTGTCATCTCAGCCGCCTTCAATTCAAGACCTCCTCCTTTTCGTGTCATTACAAAACACACACATGCAGGATGTGTGTGATAAAATTTCAAATTGTTAACAGCCTTAAAAGTCACCCAAGTGCGTGCGTGTGTGTCAGTGAGCTGCTGAGCTTGTTTAAATTTGCACTTGTTAGCGGCGGAGTGGGCCAGAGCAGAAAGACGTCTGCTCCTCACCTCTGAACACGCTGACTTTGCCGTGACGTCTTCTGTAATGATTTCTGCCATGAGTGTGTGTGTGTGTGTGTGTGTGTGTGTGTGTGTGTGTGTGTGTGTTTGTATTTGTATTCATGTCCCCTCCAGTTCTTAGTTTCTGAATGCAGCGTGGCCACCTCAGGCCGCGGCTAACGCGTTTACATCGGCCCACGCGCGTGTACTCAGTCTGCTCGGCGATTAGGCTCCCGTCGGGGAGGGCTCTGCTGCCGCACCATTGGCTGGCCCTTCGAAACGCCGTGAGAGGAGGCAGCCAGTCACCTGCCGCCGTCCAGCCCCCGCACTGCGCCCCTTTCTTGTCTTTTTTTTTTTTTTTTTTTTTAATAGCTTTTTTTTTTTTTTTTTTACATCGACAAACACAAAACAGCTTTGTCTGCACAAAAAAGTGTGTATGTGTCTATGTGTGTGTGTGTGTGTGTGTGTGTGTGTGTGTGTGTGTGTGTGTCAAAAGGTCAGTGCAAGGTTTTCAATCAAAGTGGAGTGACTCATGCTGGCAAGTGTAAAGGGATGAAGAGTGCGTGTGTACGTGTGTGTGTGCGTGTGTGTGTGCGCGCGCGCGCGTGTTTGGGATTAGGAGAGTGAGGTAATGTTTTAGGCCAAGAGATGATGTCATCACAGATGACAATTCACACACTCTGAGGCAACATGATGGACGAGCGTCCGAGTCAGCCGGCCGGCAAGTCATTTGTCTTCCGGCCTGGCGGAAGCTTAGGAGTCAAAGTGCCGATATTTTTAGCAAAAAATTACATTTTCCTCTCCACTTGTTCCAATTTGCTTCCAACAATTTTATTTTTTTTAATTGCACGTCAGTGAAATGATCAGACAAAAATTAGCTCTGTGCTTAACACGTCCAAGATACCCAACCAACGGACTTGCATTCCTTTATAGTTCTGACAATATTTAAAAAAACAAAAAAACTTGGAGTGAGGTTTTCTCACAAACTCTGTGTCGGAACATAGCCGAGGACTAAAGCATCGGCAGCAAGGTGACTCACCTGCGTGCCCCCCCCCCACCTGCTTCATTAATCTCACTAAATCTCATCATCTTGACGAGATGACATCACCTCTGTCTGCCGCCCATTTAATCACCATCGACTATCAATTTTCCTCTTTTGCTGTCTTAAACTGTTTAAAAAAAAAAAAAAGTCTGACTTGGGGAGGAAAAAAAAAGAATCTATCCTGAATGTGAATATTGAGATTCTGTTGACTAAATTAGCCTATCCATTCCTTATAAGATGTTGACCTGGTGGGATTGGGGTCAGTTTTTTGTTGCAATGATGTCATCATGGCTTGCCTAACACACGCACACGCATTATGCAGTGTCGCTGAAGATGCAGAAGGTAAACAAAATTTAAAAAATGAAGAAAAAAAACAGCCTGATAAAACAAAGCAGAGAAAACTAAAGTATTCAGCCAAAATGACTCAAAGCAGCATCGACAATCATGGCTACGTTTTCTTCCTTTGTCTGCCAGGTGTTTGGCAGCAAGATGGTGATCCCGTCTCTGGATGGCGCCTTGTTCCAGTGGAACCGCGATCGTGAAAGTATGGAGGCGGTGCCTTTCAGCGTGGAGTCCCTCCTGGAGTCGTCCTACCGCATCGGAGAAGACACCGTCTTGGTCGGCGGCAAGTCGCTCACCACTTACGGCCTGGGCGCCTACAGCGGCAAGGTACGCACGCAATTACGCACAACTTTTATTCATTTTTAGTTTTTTTTTTAATTCTTATAACTCAGAATGCTTCAGTTTTTGTAGTTTTTATTTGTTTATTATAGTTTTTATTATATATTATAGTTATTATATGTATATATATATAATATATACATATTATATATTATATATACATATTATATATATATATATATTATATATATATATATATATATATATATGTATATATATATATATATATATATATATGTATATATATATATATATATGTATATATATATATATAGTTTTTACTTGTTTTCTGAATTTGTTATTCATTGACCAAAATTGCCTCGTTATCTTTAGCTGCGCTACCTCTGCTCCGCGGTGGGCTGCAGCCACTGGGGGGCTGAAGGAACGGAAGGCGAAGACGTGCTCCTGCTTCAGAGGACCCAAAAGACCGTCCGAGCCATCAGACCTCGCTCAGGAATAGAGAAGTGCGTAGTATTCTCAAGGCATGGGCGAGTAACCATATCCTGGTATAGGTATCGGGCTGACGCAAAGTATCGAGTCACATGACAGTGTGGCTTGTTTTCGGGGCTTCAGGTGGAACTTCAGCGTGGGAAACTTTGAGCTGAAACTCGTGCCAGAGGCGCAGTCGGCCATCAGCTTCCTGGAGGGAGAGATGGCCAACGGGGACTCCTGGTGGCGAGGGGAGCGTCCACAAATAATCACAGAGGAGTCCAAAGAGCAGACGAACAACAAGAAGAACTACAACCTGGACTTGGTCATCAAGGTGTCTGTACCCGATTGGAAGGTGATGGCCTTCAGCACTGGGGCTGATGGACAGCTGGTCTGGGAACATCAGGTGAGAAAAGACGGCTTTGCCTGGCTCAAACCGGACCTTTGGGAGTAAGTCTGCTAGAAAACGTCTTGCTCTCGTTCCAGTTCTGCACTCCCATTGCCTCCGCCTGGCTGGTGGGCGGCGGTAAAGTCACCCCCATAAGCCTGTTTGACGACACGGCCTACAGCAACGATTCGGAAACTGACGACGAGGACGACAACGACAATCCGGACGCAGCCAAGGATGCTTCGGCGTCCAGCGTTTACCTGGGTATGTGTTTACCTGCGCCCCCGTGTGGTTGAAGCACACACAGCAGCAGCACCGTAACAATGAGTTGAAATTGATCATGAATATTTTGGGGTGCCCCCTTGAAGGGATGTTCCAGGGGCAGCTCTACCTCCAGTCCTCTGTGAGGATCACCGAGAAGTTTCCGTCTAAAGCCATCGGGTCCGAGAAGGACATCATTCCGCTACCCACGGTCAAATGGAAGCCTCTCATCCGTGAGTTTAGCGCCTCGCAAAGTCGGGATGGCGACATGGGATGACGACATGGGTTGACTGCTCTTTGGCAGATTCACCGTCTCGGACTCCGGCCTTGGTCGGCTCGGACGAGTTTGACAAGTGTCTAAACAACGACAAGTTCTCCCATGACGAGTACAGCAATGGAGCTTTGTCCATCCTGCAATATCCCTACGGTGAGACCCGGGACTCGCAAGCTGGCCTCGTCGACATCTGACCCGCCCATCCTTCTTCCTTCCGTAGACAACGGCTACTACTTCCCCTACAACAAGCGCTACCGGGGGAAGCGGGATAGCGCAGTGAGTGTGATCAAGAGAAGCGAGGCTAAGCCCGAGAACGGCAGGAACAAAGACCCCGTGCTGCTCCTGCCCTGGTGGAAAGAGATCCTGGGCACCATAGTCTTTTGCATCGCCGCCACCACCTACGTGGTGCGCAAGTTTTTTCACCCGTCAGCCTCCGTCAGCAGCAGGGTAAGACCCCAAGCTCAAAAAGGACCCTCAAGTACACACAACGGGGGTAGGACGGGGAACAAGTCAAGTGAGCCCGTCCCAGCTAGCTTTGATTGGATTTCTACCAAAGAATACCCGGCCAATTTAGTCTTTTCTGTGAGTAGATCTTGGTTGATCCGTGTTTTTTTTTCTTTTTTCTTTCTCCTCCGAAGCAACGTAAAGAGTCCGAGACGCAGTGCCAGACCGACAAGACCGACCTCGAGGTTGTTGAAGCCAAAGAGCCGGACGCAGAGGAAACGCGCTCCAGCAAATATGTGTCCAGGTACGTCATTAGGGGAATTGGCTTTATTATATCTATTTATATATATCACCTCCCAAACTAGGAACAATTGTGGCGGAATCGTGCAACATGAAATAAGGATAAAAATATGCAATCAGATAAACTCTGCTAAAAAATATCTTTCTATCACCACGAGAACAAAAACAACTCGTATGTGGTGTCACTAAATTAGCTGAGATGCGGTGTCATGTGCATCTCTTCAGGTACCTGACAGACTTTGAGCCCGTGCAGTGCCTCGGCCGCGGGGGCTTTGGCGTAGTCTTCGAAGCGCGCAACAAAGTGGACGACTGCAACTACGCCATCAAGAGGATCCGATTGCCCAACAGGTACGGTCGCCGACCCGAGCTGAGCCGAGCGAGCCGTGTTGCTCAAAGGCGGTCTCTCGCTCCTTCAGGGAGGTGGCGCGTGAGAAGGTGATGCGGGAGGTGAAGGCCTTGGCCAAGCTGGAGCACCCCGGCATCATCCGCTACTTCAACGCATGGCAGGAGAGCCCCCCCGAGGGCTGGCAGGAGAAGATGGACCACAGGTGGCTACAAGACGCCAGGTAAGACTGGCATCGGGGTTGGACCATTTCATCGGCCGATTCAAAGCCGTGCACGAAGTGAAGCATTTTGTGTGCGGCACCGCGTTACAAGATGAGCTCAGAACCATTGTTGCTACAAAAGTCCGAATTGACCCGTTTCTGTCTTGTAGTGCCACCGATTCGCCAATGAGCTTTGTGGACCACATGGAGGCGCTGTCCGTCAAAGTGCCCGTCTCCAATTCCGCGTCGCCAGGCGGTGGCTCGGGCGGTGGCTCAGGCGGCGGTGCCGCTGGTCTGCCGGTGAACGGGTACAATCAGCACCAGGTCCTCGGCGGCTGCGACACCACAACAGCCTCGGGCCTCAACGGCGACCGGTCCTCCTACCCTATTCTGGGCCTCGGCAGCTTCGAGTCCGAACCAGACAGCCAGACCGAACCGGACCGCCCCGACACACCTGACTCCTTTGATCTATGCCTGCCTCACCGGCCCAGTGACTGCACCTCGTCCTCTTTTGACATCGTCTTTGAGGACTCGGGATGCGACCGTGACGCCGGCGTTGAGGTGGACGCCGAGGAGGACTCGGCCTCCGTCGCCACCCGTTCAGACCCATCTGGCGTCGGGAGGACCGGTTTGTCTTCATCACACATCCGACAGCCTGAGAGCAGCCAACCCTCCTCTTCCTCGCCACCTCGGCCCAACTCGCTGGCCCTGGCGCTGCCCCAGACTCATGCTGGCCAACGAGTGCAGCAGTCTCCCAAGGTTCAACTTTTTGATGCTCCCTCTAGTTGTCTCATGCTTCTTGATTTGCTTTTCCAGACTTTCCAAAAACTCCTTATTTAGTTTTGATATAATTTTGCCATTTTGGCTTACAACCGCCCTCATACAATTTAACAGGGATTTTGTTCCATTGAATTTTAACAACCTGCTCCAGCGCCGCTAATTTGTGCCATCCCGTCTGCAGGTGTATCTGTACATCCAAATGCAGCTGTGCCGCAAGGAGAACCTGAAGGACTGGATGGCCCAGCGCTGCCTGCCTGACCAGAGGGAGCACAACCAGTGTCTGGAAATTTTCCTTCAGATTGCCGAAGCCGTCGACTTCCTGCACAGCAAGGGCCTTATGCACCGGGACCTCAAGGTAAACGCAGCCAGGAACGGCCTGAGGCTCGGAGCCGCTCCGCTCACTGTGTTGTCTTTTTTTCCTGTGTCCCCTAGCCGTCCAACATCTTCTTCACGGTGGACGACGTGGTGAAGGTGGGCGACCTGGGCCTGGTGACCGCCATGGAGCACGAGGAGGACGAGTGTGAGCAATGCACCCTGACGCCGGCGCCGCTCCTCACACGACATACGGGCCAGGTGGGGACCAAGCTCTACATGAGCCCTGAGCAGGTGGGTCACTGCAGAGAGAGCACTTGTGCTTCCAACATGGGTTCCTATTATCATTGTGTCGTTGTTGTCATTGTTCGCCTGGCAGCTTTCCGGGCAGTCGTACTCGCACAAAGTGGACATTTACTCTCTGGGCCTGATCCTGTTTGAGCTGCTCAACCCGTTTAGGACGCAGATGGAAAGAGTGAGGGTAAGTCAACAAGTGTTGTGCTAACTTGACCTGGCTAAAGAACCTTGGTCCGTTTACTCTGTGCCAGTTTTGAGCCAAAAATGAAAATCTATGCGATGACTCAGTTGTGTTGTTATGCTGACTTGACCTGCCTGAGGAACCTCAGTTGTGTTTTTACGCAAACGGGACTTTCTTAAGGAACCTCATTCCGTTCACTCTGAGCCAGTCACATGAGGGGTGCAAGCTAATAAAAGTGACAATATTGTTAAGGGATTGTTTTTCACTTTGATGTCTGTTTTATTTGATCAAAAAAGTTCTTTGGGCATGGTGTTCAAGTGAGTTGTCTGTCTTCTTGCAGACCTTGATGGAGGTTCGATCGTTGCGCTTCCCAGAGTCTTTCTCTAAAAACAACTTTCACGAGGTCAGTGGCTCTTTGCTGTCATCTAGTGGTGACAAAACACCTTTTTTACATTCAAATGTGTTTTACAACACACAGGAAAATTAGTTTAATATGAAAGGGAAAATTGCTCAAATTCTTATCTTTTTTGTAAATTTGGTAAAATTGCGTTATGATTTACTGTTATTTTTTTAATCATTAGCATTAGCAGTGATCAGGTGCTATGATCACATGCTTTTTGTCTGTATCTTGGCTAAGCATATTCAAACATTTTCTCCTGATATTGCAACTGTTTTTCCTACAAGACTCCAACATTATTCTTGTAATATCCAAATGTATTGCTCATTCCATTTGTGAGTGTATTGTTATGACAAGCCGATTTGTTGTCCCTGTGCATTAGTTGAACATGGTGCTTAGCATGCTGTCGCTCATCCCCGGCGACCGTCCCGAGGCGGCTGACATCACCGGCCTGCCGCTCTTCCGGGACCTGGAGCTGCCGTGCCGGCTGGCCGTGGTGCGACAGCGCTCGCGCACGTACAGCACCTCGTCGACGGGGGGCGGGGGAGGAGGACTTACCTCGCGACAGCCCAGCGCTACCTGATGCACCCCCGCCAACCAACAGACAAGACAACGACACTTTTTTTTTACACTACTACTGATTTCAGCCAAGTGCCCCTTGGAACATGTTTTCCCCTCCTGTCACGCATCAGTCTTGACATCTCAGGTACGACAAGCACGAGGAGAGACCTTCATCCTTCAGCCACATGCCTGATTTGGAAGACCCCCAAAAATAACAGACATTCTTTTTTTTCTAAATGTACGGTGGGTGTAGAAGATCTAAATTGCCTTTCGACTAAATGAATGGCTCAAGCCAGTGCTTTGGTTACGACTGCTGTTTTTTTTTTTTTTTTTAAGACCCCGTTCACGCTGATCTTGAATCAGTACTTCCTAACAAGCTATTTCCACATTATTTGTTATAGCAGTTTTCAGAAAAACTGACAGAAAAATATAACTAGAAATGTCACTATTCTGGCTGAAAGTCCCTAAATGGTTGTTTCTGATATTTTTCTGGCAAAATTGTAACTTTTTGTTCATTCCTGTTGGCAGCGAGCCTACTCAGTGTGAAAGGGTTCTTTCGGTCTTGTTTGCTGTTGGGTGTACATAAGGCCACATTCCACTTTGAAGGAAATTTGTAAATAGGAGCATAAGTGTCACCAGGACATTTAAAGTTAAAGTCAAAGTTAAAGTCCCAGAATGTTTCATGTCTCAGTTTCAGAATGTCTCAGCCTGACCTCTGAAGGGTGGCGACCGCTCGCTTTGTGTAGTGACCGCTCAGCTCGCTCACTGCAGTTTCGTGGCCTGCGTCTACAAGGCTGTTACTTTTTTTACTAAAATGTTTTGAAATTGCTTTTGTTCTTCAGTTGCAAAACGCCCTTGTGGTTCGGTCCTACTGTGCCCCCTAGTGCTTTGACATGACACTGCAATCGTTTATTCTGGAAAAAAATCAAAGTGCCATTATTATTATTGTTACTATTATTTTAAATCCAGCCATGTATGTGTGGACATGGCCCAAAGTATTTCAAGCCGAAATCGATAGATTCACAAAAACAATGGTTGTATTTTTTATTTTGTTTCTGGACTATTCCCCCTAATTATGCCTTTTTTCCAAACCTGCAATTTGGGTTTTGAAAAATAATGACTTGCCCCCGCTAAATGCACAAGGATTGCAATTTTATACATTTTTATAACTCCTCATAGAATCTAAGATTAAGATTTAATTCTACCATCAAGCATTGATAGGGGGGAAAAACCACGCTTTTTTTTCTCTCTGAAGATTCCAACGTTTTTTTGTTTTTTTTTTGCCACACCTGACTTTATTTTGTAATTCTGATTGTAATATTTGCGGCGCTGAGCGCGAGCCAAAGAAGCCACCACCGAACATCCGGTCAGCTGGCCCTCAGTTTTGGCCCTAAGAGCAGGGGTAGGCAATTCCGGTTCTTGAGGGCCAGTGTCCTGCACCTGATTCAAATGGTCAGATAATTAGCAAGGTCTGCAGAAGCTGGACAACAATCCTGATCATTTGAATGAGGTGTTTTGCAGCAGGGAGACCTAGAAAACATGCAGGACACCGGCCCTCAAGCACCGGATTTGCCTACCCCTGCCCTAGAGTTTACATTTTGGACCTGAAGTTGGTCACGTGATCAAGTGCTGAGCGTCACATGACTGTTGTGTGCTCCAGTGATTGTCGTTTTCTGATGTTTTGGGGATAAGAGCGTTTTTTTAATCTTGTCATTATTCTTGTTCGAATTGTTATCCAGCGTGGAAAGCCAAGTGCCGTTCACGCGCTGGCCTTTTTGCGCTGCGCACGCACAGAGCGTTGCGGACAATCACTACATCAAGTCCAAGTCAAGTCGTCACTGATTGTTCCTCTTCTGTTTCCGGAGGTTTTTGTGCCGTTTATTTGGCTCTGACAGAGAAAGGGAAAAATGTGAAGGCATAAGTGCTTAAAAAGGGGGTTGAAAAGGCACACATTCTACTCTGTCCATACAGAATTGTAAATATGTTGATTTATCTTTTTATTTATGTTCCACGCTGTTGATCAATCCGTTTGGGGTTGGCGTTTATTAACGAGAGAATATGACTTCTTACAAGTCTGACTTTAAATAAAAATAAATAAAACTGAAAAAAACAAAACTTGCAATGTGTCTCCACCCCCTCTTTTTTTTCCATCCTCCCACCTCCACTTCTCGAACTTCCGCCGTCATGACGTCACTTCTGGACGTCAAGATGCGGCTCTGTGCGGCGGCGAGCTGGCCATCACGAACAGTCACAACATGTAACATGGAGCCCGCAATGGAATTTTAAAGCCCGCCTCGTCACCTCCACGACCACGACCGACGCGTTCCCGCTCCACTACCCCGACGGGTGCATCGAACGGCGGCTGGCGGCGGTAGCGGCGCCCACCGCGAAGCTAGCGGAGCGTCTGGGGGCTCGAGCAGCCATCTTTTAGAGACAAATGTTCGGGACGACGCGACTTCGGCGATGGGCCTTTCTGCTGACCGGCCCCGCAGACCGGAGATTTGCGGCCGGCCTCCTTATAGTGCTCGTGGCGGCGGCGGGGATTCCCGGACGCTCGGCGGCGGCGAAGGAGAAGGAGTGCGACAAGCCTTGTGTGAACGGCGAGTGCAACGCGGCGACGGGCGGCTGCGTGTGCTCCCCCGGCTGGGTCGGGGACCAGTGCCAGCACTGCGGAGGAAGATTCAGGTAGGGAGTTCCGCACGCGACTCGCACCGGCGGGCACGCAAATTCGACACCGCGCGACTGCGAGACGCTCAGGTGTCCTGCTACCGATTGAAGGGATTTAAGCGCCGCTTGATTTACCTGAGCAACATGGCGGCGCTTTCTTATCACCTGAAGCACGTAAAAGTAACATTTACTGCATTCTAATCATCGTTGAATTTTAAAAATTCTCGGGGAAAAAATACGACCCTATTCTTGTAATCTTGAGAATTTCCCCATCAATTATTTGGCTTGTTTTTGAAGTGCAACTTTATGTTTAAAATAATGCGACTCAATTCATTGCAGACCCCCCCCCCCCCCCCCCCTCCCAATCGAGATGCTGAAAGTGGTTCCATTTTTGGGAGGAGCGGTAGCCTTGGGTTTATTTATTTGAAAATTACATAAAATATGGAGAAGATACTGGCTGTTGAACCCAGGAAAGACAATGACAAAGAAGACGCTAACATTCAAAGAAAAACTGTAAATGACTGCAAGATCACTTAGGTGCAACCTGTTTACAAGACATCTTCCTCAGAAAACGCATCATGAAACAGATGACATGATATGCACAGATGACGACATCATCTTTACCTGATGGCATCGATAATCAATGGACGCAAACCTTTGCTGGGTAAATGTTTCTTCCTACAAGCCTTGTGTCTTTGGCTTCCAGGTTGACGGCTCCTTTTGGCTTCCTGTCAGACGGACCTGGCAACTACAAATACAAGACCAAGTGCACTTGGCTCATTGAAGGACGGTGAGTCCCGCAGGCAGGCCAATCGGTGTCTCGTTCGCCGTACCTTCCCTTTTCAACTGGCAATCCAAAATTAACACTGATTTGATACATGGATAGTTTGATAGTCTAATAATTGACAAAGATAGATTGAGATTGTTGTTGAAGTATTCTGTGCATGCAAAACATCTATCCATCCGTTTTCTGTACCGCTTGTCCCCACTGGGGTCGCGGGCGTGCTGGAGCCTATCCCAGCAGTCATCGTGCAGTAGGCGGGAGACACCCTAAACCGGTTGCCAGCCAATCACAGGGCACACAGAAACGAACAACTGTCCGCACTTGCACTCACACCTAAGGGCAATTTGGAGTGCTCAATCAGCCTACCATGCATGTTTTTGGGATGTGGGAAAAAACCCACGCAGGCACGGGGAGAACATGCACACAGGGAGGTGGTATCAAATCCCCACCCTCCAAACTGTGAGGTGGACTTGCTAAGAGTAGCCACCAAGCTGTCCGCATGCCAAACATTTGGACTATAAATCAGTTAATCATCAACCTGCAGTGTGTTTCAAAGACAACAACACACTGCAGACACATTTTAATGTCTAGGTTTGTTTTTTAAAATGAATACAAAAGCAAATTGTCCTGGAAGCTAAAGGAAAACATTCTTTTTAGTAATCCCTTCCACACAGCTCATGTCCATTTCTTGGGGTGAACATAAAGTAAAAAAAACAAGGAAAGGTACAAGAGCCATTTCACTTCTGATTTGATGTTTTAAACGCTATATACCCAATAAGATTGTCTCTTTTAAAGAGTGGAATGGTATCGATAGTGGCATCCAAAATAAGTCTGCAATCGAGAAGCAGAAATGGGCTCTATGTTAACGAACAAACCGCTTCATGTGTGGGGAAAGCCGACTTGCCCTGAGTCGTGACTCGCTAAATGGTAACGTGAAATGGAACATAGCCAATCAAGAAGTGACCTGATTGAGGAACGAGGGAACGACGGTAAATAAAAACAAAAGATAGTAAGACAAATTTGAGAACTCAATTCTCTCTTTTTTTCTCCCTCCATTTTTATCCGCTCGTGTTTTATCATGTGTGGTTTCTGTCTTGGCGGACTAGATTCTAGATCAGTGGTGCAACAGGAAACTCATAAGATGTCAGTTAGCTAACAGGAAGATACCAAACCTTTCTGGGGAGCTAACCGAAAGTTAACCATGTTTCCCCATGGAGCTAAATTAAAGCTACCGATGTCTAAAGGAAAAGTTATGGAAAACTGTTGTATTGTTTGAGTAAACTAACAGGTCATATGCTGCCAGGATGCTAACAGGAACCTAACATAGCCAGCCAGAAAGCTAGGTGGAAGCTAACAGTGAGCTCAAGTTGTTTGCTGAAAATGAATGAACAGGAAGCTAGCATACTCGTCAGGGAAACTGACCAAACATATGCTGCCAGGGAGCCATTGGTAAGATAGCACATTCCTCCAAACTACTAATGGGATGCTAACAGTTATCCTTTCTTTCTTTCTCAGTCCAAATTCCATTCTTCGCTTACGCTTTGAGCATTTTGCCACCGAGTGCAGCTGGGACCACCTTTATGTCTATGACGGAGACTCTATCTACGCCCCCCTGCTGGCCGCCTTCAGGTACGGCAACCGCCGTCTACGAAAGTTTTTCCGCTAACCGGCCTTATTTGCTTTAGCGGTCTGATCATTCCTGAGATTTCCAGCAACGAAACAGTTCCTGAGGTGGCCTCGCAATCTGGCTTCGCCTTGCTGCACTTCTTTAGTGACGCCGCCTACAACCTGACCGGTTTCAACATCTCATACAGGTGAGAAACTTAAGGACGCTCGCTGCTGGATAGATTTTACTCACGCTGGGTGGTGCTCTCCATTTTGACACAAATGCCATTCCTACGCTTTGATCAAATGGTGATGATCAAAGTCATTTTGGAGCTTAGATGTGCGCTTCGGTTTAATATTTCTCTGACTGAAGGTTACCATGGTGACTTTAAATCTTTTCTACTCCCGAGCCCGTTAACCTCTGGCCTGGCGATGTTAACATGGTCATTACATGAATGTGGTTGCGTAATAGTTTTATAGAACATTGAAATGTTAAAAAAAAAAATATGATGATGGTGAAAGATTCCCCAGACACAAAGTCACGAATGAAAAATGGCGGCGTGGGAGGGTTCCTTAAAATATTTGTAAAGGTTGTGTGCGAAGCTCACACGCACGGTTAATCATTGACCCGAGCGAACGAGATTTGTTTTCATGCTGGAGGTCAAAAGTTGAGTTTTGTTTTGAGCAAATAAATCTTCACGATTCCCCCTGCGGCCTTTTCTTTTTTTTAGCGTGTTGCACTCTTTCAAAAGCAGCCCCAAGATTTTTCCACAAGAGCAGATGTGAGCGTCAATAATTCATCAGACGCCCTGTGATGTTTTATTCAGAGTTTGCTTTCCAGCAATGTGTGGTTGCATTCTCCCTCGCAGGGTGAACACGTGTCCCAACAACTGTTCGGGTCGAGGCGAGTGCCGCCTGGCCAATGCCACGGGGGTGCCCCACTGCCGCTGCCAACACGGCTGGAAGGGCGACGCCTGCGATGTGCCCTACTGCCGTGACGACTGCGGATTTCCCGATCGAGGACGGTGCCGGGACAAGATGTGCGACTGCTTGCGCGGGTGGCAAGGTAAGCCCGCGGCTCGCGTGCGCCAGCCCGCCTCCGTGATCCAACTCCGAGCCCTCTGTTTTCTTTTGGCCTCCAGGTCCCGACTGCTCGGTGTCTGTCCCAGCGGACTCGGGTTTCTGGAGCTGGGAAGCCTTCCCCTCTGAGCCGGGCCTGGCCAGGGCCTCGCATAAGGCGGTGGTGGAGCGGGACGTCATGTGGGTCATCGGGGGATACGTCTTCAACGCCTCCGCCTATCACATGGTCAAAGCGTGAGTCGTAATCCTCCACCTCAAAATGGTCAGCGCGGTTATGATAAGAAGTGATTTTCTTGTTATCCTAGCTTTAATTTAAGCAGCAAATCGTGGCTGACGCTTGACCCCTCCGTTAACATCGTCCCGCCTCGATACGGACACTCGGTGGCGCTGTATGAGGTAAGCCCAAGTTATCAAAGATGACATGGTTTTCTATTTGATGTTATCAAGATTATTGATGGCAAGACAAAAATAATGTGAAATGTTTTCCGGTCCACAGGGCAAAGTGTACATGTATGGCGGTAAGATTGACTCCACGGGGAACGTGTCCAGCCAGCTGTGGGTGTTCCATGTCCAGAACCAGACCTGGGCTCTTCTGAGCCCACGCATCAAAGAGCAGTACGCCGTGGTGGGACACTCGGCTCACATAATACCCCCCCTGCGGGAGGGCGACAGTCCCGTCATGCTGGTGCTCTTTGGACACTGTCCTCTCTATGGATACATGAGCCTGGTCCAGGAGTACAACATTCGTAAGTTAAAGGAGCTTGACCGTTTTGGAAACCGTTCACGCAGTCTTAAAAGTTTAACCGCTTTCAGTTGTGGTCTTGACAAGTCGTGTTGAAATGCAGGATAGTTCCTTGCAACATTGCCATACAGATCTGGAACTTCATCATATCGTCTTTGGTTGGTTGCAGTGCGCAACCAGTGGAGCTTGGTGCCCACTGATGGGGCCCTGATCCAGGGCGGCTATGGCCACAGCAGCGTGTTTGACGACGCCACCCGAGCCATCTACACGCACGGAGGTTACAAGGCCTTTAGCGCTAGTAAGTGTGGCCTGGCCGGAGACCTCTACCGGCTGGACGTGGACACCAGGCGGTGGTGAGTGGACGGCGGCGGGGTGAGGGGTGTTCGAGCTGTATCGTGCTGTGACGTGACCATGGGTACTTTTGTGGCAGGACCATCCTGAAGGACAGCGGTTCCTTCCGGTATCTCCACACGGCCGTGATTGTGAGCAGGACCATGTTGGTGTTTGGTGGAAACACGCACAACGACACCTCCATGAGTCATGGTGCCAAGTGCTTCTCGTCTGACTTTATGGCCTACAGCCTGGGTTGGTACAGTCTTTTTTTTGTCAATGCAAAGGAGCAACGAGCAAATCTGCTGAAATATTCATTGTGGGTCACCAGTGTCATCTGACTGCTTGTCAATCAGCTGTAACCAATCAGATTGCTGCATTTGCACCAATGACGTCGTAGGACTCCCATTGTTTGCAGTTCTGCCATTTTACACCAGGTGTCACTGTTTACCTTTGTACAGTCATGGTGCAGTGATACCTACTTGAATTTAGCAGCAGACAATTAGACATGAAAGAAAACGTATGAACATTTTTCTTTTTTCCAGCATGCGACGAATGGACCCCACTGCCCCGGCCTGATCTTTTCCATGACCTAAACCGCTTTGGTCATTCGGCGGTCGCCAGTGATGGGTAAATCTTTATAACATATAATAGAATATTCATGTCATGTATGTGTTCTTGCTGTGTTTTTTTTTTCTTTTCAACGTGTGTAAGTATATATATGAGGTCGAAAGTGTGTGTGAATAATGCACGTGTGGCATTTTGCGACATATGAACATGCCATGCAAACATGTGCCGATTCCTTTGTGAACATCAATATTTCACACCAGATGACTAGACACTGGGCCGGAGTGACATCTGTGCTGCAGCCTTCTGGCTCAACTACCTAAAAGGCAGCAGTGAAACGTCATTCAGGCTTGAGAAGTCAATCATGCCATCTTGGAAATTTGAAACCGCCACCTGTGAAAGTTTGGCTCATTGCCAGTAAACTTCATCACAGCATCTTGAAAATTAATCATCAAGCATACACGTTCAGATTACAATTAGATGTCTTTAAACTTGGCACACCGACTTAAAAGTTTGTGACAGGGTCTTGATTTTTCACTTGTAACGTGAGTCGTCATGTTTTAAGGGCATCAATTTGTCTTGCGTAATACTTGGAGGACAGTCAACTGCACATTTTCTCAAGATTGTCGCTAGGCTAATTAGCACTCGGCTGGATGTGACGACCCCAAGGTCGTTTTCTTCTCATCACTTTGCGCCCTCGCAGCTGTGAGTCGCACACAAAATTTGCCAGATGGCGTGCAATCGGTCAACCAGCCGTGCATTTAGATCTGAATTCATTACTAAGGAAATCGACATGGTTGTATATTTTTGGTCATTTCACTCATAAAATTTAAACGTTAAAAAATAAATCCTAAATGTACTTAGAATTTAATTATTCGAATTGATTTTGCTGCATCCCACTTGCAGGGTAATGTACGTGCTGGGCGGCTTCAACAGTCTCCTTCTGAGCGACGTTTTAGCGTATACGTCTCCGCGCTGCTCGGCCTTCTCCAGCGCCACCTCGTGCGCTCAGGCCGCTGTGGGCCTGCACTGCTTTTGGAACAGCAGCCAGGCTTCCTGTCTGCCCTGGCAGGGCAGCACAAACCCTGAGCAGCAGCAGACGCCCACATCCTGCAACAGCAGATCCTGTAGGTGGCGCCACTGAGCCTGTGTTTGTTACCCTTCTCAATGTCACTTTGTCTTCAAAATTTACCACGTGATTGCGAAACCTTCTTTTAAACTCCGCACTACTCAAATGAACACGAATGCGTTGATCCACTTGGCTCCCAGATGCTGACAACGAGCGCTGCGACCAGTACACGGACTGTTTCAGCTGCACGGCCAACACCAACGGCTGCCAGTGGTGCTCTGTGCAGTGCGTCTCCCTGGGAAGCAACTGCACCGCCGCCTCAGTAATGACCGTAATGCTCCACGCCGTCGCCAGCGTCGTGATGCTAAAGTTGTGCCGCTTTGCTCTTTTCTTGAGGGCCCTGTGGTGGACTTTGACAGCTGCCCTAAAGACAACCCATCCTACGTCTGCAACAAGAAGACCAGCTGCAAGAGCTGTGCTGTGGACCAAAACTGCCAGTGGGAACCACGCAACCAGGAGTGCATCTCGCTGCCAGGTAACTGACGACGTGGCTAAAGTCTAGCACCAAGTAAAGCTAACGATGGTAATTGTTGCTAACGCACTGCACAAAAGTTGTGACGAGAAATTTTAATCGTCGCCTTGCAGAGAACGTGTGCGGCGAGAGCTGGCACCTGGTTGGCAACTCCTGCCTGAAGTTCCTGACGGCCAAGGACTCCTACGACAACGCCAAGCTGGCATGTCGCACCCACAACGCCGTGTTGGCCTCCCTCACCACGCAGAAGAAGGTCGACTTTGTCCTCAAGGAGCTGCAGATCATGAGCGTGGTGGTAAGGCATTGATGCGACGAGAATGGGCCGATTGACACTGCGTTTAGCCAGACACGATGAGTCACTCTTGAAATGTCTGAAAAACTTCAAGACAGGGTTTCTGTTGTCTTTATGACACAATTCTTACAGAGATGTTTATTCAAAAAACTGAAATCTCGTTGCACCGATTATAGTCTATGGATTACCATTTTAAAACCGTTGAAAACTCTGTCATAATTTGAATTTTCAGCAAGCCGTTCTGAAGTCAAATAGTCTTAATGTCAGTCTCGGAGCTGTCTGTAAATTGTGGACTGGGCTTGCAGGATCGAGGCTATTGATGGCACGAGCGCCTCTTCCAGACACGATCAATCAATCCAAGAATTGCAGTGAGATTGCCGTGCTGGAGAAAGTGTAATTGGAGCAGTGTTTGAGAGAGATGGAGCTCTTTTCTTTGTTTGCACGCGCCAAGGCTCCATGGAAATTGATTTGCTGACGGCATGGTTTGCCGATAGCCCGCTTTTATCGCTGCACTTGGCTCAGTCTGTGAAATTGATGGCGTGGCAAAGTTTCCTCTCGCGTCCTTTTGTTGTTGTTGTTGTTGGTGGTGGTGGTCTGTTACTAGACCAAATCATTGTAAACTTATTTTTGGAATATTCTGGAAGAGAGTTTTGAAACTTGATCTTAGAAAATACATTGTATCCCTGCGCTCCAGTACAAGGCGATGGTGACTCCCTGGGTGGGCCTGCGCAAGATCAACGTGTCGTACTGGTGCTGGGAGGACATGTCGCCCTTCACCAACACGTCGCTACAGTGGCTGCCCGGTGAGCCCAGCGACGCTGGGTTCTGTGGCTACTTGGCGGAGCCTGCCTCCAGTGGACTGAAGGCACAGACCTGCATCAACCCCGTCAACGGAAGCCTCTGCGAGCGGCTGGGTAAGTCCACAGAACCACGTTATTCTACACTAGCGGCTTAGTTCGTGGAAATTAGCATTTGAAATGATGATTTATCAAATCATCTGCAAGTTGTATCGATTGCAGGGCCGGTTTTTGCTATGGGCAATATGAGCGACCGCCCAGGGCGCAATCCACATGGGGTGCATGAGCGCTCTCAAGAAAAAAAAAAAAAGGATGGTTCGTCCAGGGTACAAAAGTAGCCAGGGCCGCCTCTGACTGATTGGAACTCAATTTTTGCAGCACACCCGACAATGCTTGCAGGCTAGTGTATTATGACTTTTGACGAAGTCAGTGGCGAACCCAAAACTGAATATCCACCAAACAGTTAAAGTTTCATAGCTTGCGTCATTTTGCATACAAACACAAGATGCAACAGGATTCACCATTAATCAATTATTTTGAACCAAACTTAGCCACTCACTGGAAATGCTTCTCTTAACAGCATAAATGTCACACGTTTCTTTTCAGTGTCCAATAATTGTCCCTTGTGGATTGTGTTGTCATCTAAATTACATCATCAATACCTGGATAATATAACTACTTCTATGATACCACTACAAAAACTAAAACATCAGTAAAAGCAGTAGAATAATAGCCTGCGTGTGAGCTAGTGTATAAATATTTTTTAGACTTGACTGCGTTTCATTTTTTTCTATCGTAAACAATCCATTTACACCGTTGACTTTATTTAATTGCTAATGACTCAGTGCAACCGCATAGCTGGGGGCCGTGTGCTCTACTCTGCCTACAACAATGTTGACTAATTGCCTCATCATACGCAAGTGGTCGGGTAGGCGAATGCAATCATTCACTCCTTTGATTGGAATGGATGCCTTTCAAATGGGTCACTCACATGCTGGCTAACCTGTTGCTGGGCTCGTTGACTGTGGCGGCAAAATGATTCCACATGACACTGCGTGTTCATTGGGTCAACTTTCTCTTCTTTGTTTAACGCAGTCCTGCAGACCATTTCTTATTCCACACGGTTCTGTTTTAAATAGGACCCTTGGTATTTACCGTCGCAAACGTACCAGGACATACTGGAGCACTTTGCAACATTTTTTTAGTACGGTCAAGTGTTAAGTTAGTGTGCTGAGTGTTCGTGTGAATCAACGGCTCTGTGTCGCTTTCCCACAGCCAACCACAGCGCCAAACAATGCCGGACGCCGTGTGCCACACGCGCCACCTGCAGTGAGTGCACAAGCGGCAGCTCGGAGTGCATGTGGTGCAGCAACATGAAGCAGTGCGTGGACTCCAACGCCTACGTGGCCTCCTTCCCCTTCGGCCAGTGCATGGAGTGGTACACCATGAGCACATGTCCGCGTAAGACTCGCCAAACCGTAAATCATCTAGCTTGACAATGTAAAACAAGCATAGCAACAGCACATGAATAAGTCAACAGTATAAAGGAGTGGCTTGGATTGTGGATTCTCTTTTGTGCCGGCAGCGGAGAACTGTTCCGGGCACCGCACGTGCGGCCAGTGTCTGGAACAGCCAGGCTGTGGCTGGTGCACGGACGCCAGCAACACGGGCAAGGGCCAGTGCATGGAGGGCTCGTACCGGGGACCCTTCCAGACCTCCGTGCCGGCGCCCTCCACTCTGCCGGGCCTACCTGCCAACCCGCCGCCAGCCCTCAACTCCAGCATGTGCCCCAGCGAGGCTCTCTACAACTGGTCCTTCATACACTGCCCAGGTAGGACCAGCCGCTGGATTGCTGGTCAAAAATCCCCACTTGTTATTTAATTTCCCAAGTTGCACAAAAATATGCTTATCCAATTTTATTTTATTGAATTTTAGTGTAGATTTGTTCAACTGGTAAGATGGTGGCAAAGTACTACTTTTATGCAAAGGCCTGACTAAATGAAGCGTTACATGAATATGTCACAAGAAATGCTTTTACATTAGACAGGGCTATTGCCTGACTGACTGACGCCAACATAATTCCGTAGCACCAAGATGCTTTTGCATCCTGGCAATAATTGTCCCTCTTGCCGTCAGCATGTCAGTGCAACGGGCACAGCCGCTGCGTCAACGAGAGCGTGTGCGAGAAGTGCGAGGACCTGACCACCGGCCGTCACTGCGAGAGCTGCATCTCTGGCTTCTACGGAGACCCCACCAATGGCGGCGGCTGCCAGCGTCAGTCTCTTGCAATTGCTTTGAAAACGACATCTTAGCAACAGCACTGTCCGCTTGACTTTATGTTAACTTCAATGTCCCTTTTGGCACAGCGTGCAAGTGTAACGGCCACGCCAGCATGTGTAACCCCAACAACGGCAAATGTTTCTGTACCACCAAGGGCATCAAAGGAGACCGCTGTCACCTGTAAGTAGAAACGGCACACAAATAGCTTCACTATCCTTTGACTTGCCACCATATTGCTGTTCTCAAGTACAATTGCACATCCACCACGGCAATAAATGAGAAGCGCTGCCCTCGTGAGTCCTTCTGTCCTGCGTATTGTCATCCCGCCCGCTCACGCGCCAGTTGTGGCACGACGTCATTTAATAAGTGCCATCAAATGGACGGCGCACACCAATTCAAGGCCCAGCATGATTTTTCTCGACCACACGCCGAGAAGCCCGCGCTCACACGCAGCAAGCTGGACATTATGCATCTGTTCATTAACGCCTGTGGATGAATTGTGATTACTTTTACACGCACACACATGCAGTTAACGGTTATCTTCAGCGTTTTGGTTCAGTGGAGCAGAATGAGGTAAGCTTTCATAACCTCACAATTGTTCATCAGTTTTTATGTTGTGTTCCAGGTGCGAGCTGGAAAACCGTTACCAAGGCAACCCTTTGAAAGGCACATGTTATTGTAAGTACCCGCCAAAGCGCTCAATCCTTAGCATTTGTGCCGGCAAATGATCCAATTTGATTTAATACAAATAATTGACCTACACATAGTTTGATAACAAATTGACGTGCATATGCGGTGAAGAATCTCCTTATTACTACAAACAACCTTGTTTAAACTTCAGTCCTCCCTCAGATAGAAAGCTTTCCCATTTAGCTAGCGCTTTGACACCATCTTGTGGATTCATCACTTACGCCAAAGACGTTTTGTCCGGTGGTGTGTTGTGACTTTTAAGGGAAGAGCAAATTCATACGTCGCTATCTGGGGAGCACGAAGGTCGACGCTAACATATACTTAGACTCCACTTGAATCGAAGCGTCTCATTGGGTTTGATGTCAGGCAGACCCGACAAGAAGCAGATGGCGCTCGTCTGCATTCAAAGTTCGACTGAAAGTCAATCGATGACACTGCTTAGCTGCTTTTTTTAGCTGCTTTTTCTTCCCGGCTAGTCATTTTCTTTTTATAGCGGCAGCAGCAGGTTAGCATCAAGCATCTCATTAAGCCCGAGGGTCGACGTAGAGAACAATAGACAGGAGTGACTCACGTTCCAGGCGCGTGGTAGTCACCCAGCCCATTTTCCATTACAATGATCTCGCACTGCAAACCCTGCAAAAAACAAAAACACCAAAAATATGCACATGAAAGAGTGAAAGGACTTTTTCAAAAGTAAATGACAAAAAAAAAATCACAACAAAATGCAAGGTCTGACAGCCAGGCAAAAAAAAAAAGAAGATGCAAACATTTCAATGTTATGCTCATTAATTTCAAGCTCATTTTCGCGTGGTTATTGAAACAAAATAATTCAACCCTCGTCAACGTTCAAATTTTCACCATTTAAAGCTTCAGAATCCTCATCTTTGCAATTAGAGTAACAACAGTCGACACTTGCATGAATTTAAAATTCTTTTTTAAAACCGACTGCTAACAGACACCCTGCTCATCGACTACCAGTTCACCTTCAGCCTGTCTCAAGAGGACGACCGCTACTACACCGCCATCAACTTTGTGGCCACACCGGAGGAGGTGAGTCTTGCTTAGGCCTTCGTTTGCAGCACTTAATGTTTCGTGATAAAAATGCCATCTCTTCTCCCTTTAGCCCAACCGAGATTTAGACATGTTTATCAACGCGTCCAAGAACTTCAACTTGAACATCACCTGGGCGACCAGCTTCACAGGTAAGCCCTCGGAGAATCTGTTAATAAGTTGCACAATGGCTGACCTGCGTTTGTCGTCGTCATCCAGCAGGGACGCAGAGCGGCGAGGAGATCCCCATCGTGTCACGCAGCAACATCAAAGACTTCAAGGACAGGTTCTCCAACGAGAACTTTGACTTCCGCAACAGCCCCAACATTACCTTCTTTGTCTACGTCAGCAACTTCACCTGGCCCATCAAGATACATGTGAGGACGTCACAGCGTTAGCCCTAAAATATTCGGAACAAAATATTAGAATTCTTTTTTCCCTTAAATAATTCCCCCTAGTAACAATAACGAAGATGAAAACAATGGTTTCAAGTACAATAATCCTTATCAGATCTCAGTGTTTTAACATTGATGATCTTGGCCAAATGAAACAAAAAGATACAATTACAAAAAGGTAAAAATGTCATAAATGAAACAAAGGGAAAGTATCTGACAGTAAAATAAGGAAATTAAACTAGAACAGAAATAAAGAAATTGACACTAAAGTTTAAACAAGAAAATGACCCCCCTCCCCCCCAAATTACAATGTTGATTTAAAGAAAATGCCAGAAAAATGAATCGTCAATTTGGACAGCTCTTGGAATGTTGTCTCCTGCGAGCGTCCAAACGACCTTGGTTCCTTTTTGCTGGCGGGCGTGTTTGTTTTGGGTCGGAAGGTCCACCTGAAGCGCATGAATAGGATTTCTGTCCGCGCCGGTGCGCTGTGCGATCGGTCTGGCTTGAATGTGCGTCTTCATGCTTTGCGTGTTCGCCGGCGGCTAGCAGCACTCGTCCCGTTGACATTTCCAGCAAATCCGCCCTTTAAGTTTGCCAATGACAAAGTCAGTCAGGCACCTATGGTTCAGACCAAACACGGCGGGCTTTTAGCACCTTCGGCCAGGTTAGCTTTTCCAGCAGAGATTTGAAGGTTATTGAATTTGGATGTTTTAGATCAAATCGAGAAAGCAGGAACAGCAGCGAGCGGTGTGCGACACGTTGACTGCGACTCATTGAATAACAGCCTCCGTCAGCGTAAATTCCATGATGACAGGTATGCTACCTTAGCGTCACAGTCTAGCTCACCGATAGCTGGTCAAATATCATCCGAGTAATGTTTAGTTGAAAAGTAATAGACTCATTTGGGACCCTTTACCAAAATGATTGTTGATGTGTGTACAGCAACGCCCCTCTCACTTTGGGTTTATGGTTGACAAATCCCTCTTTTTTTCTTCTCCCTTACCAATCAAACAAAGTTATCGTCTGGCAAAATAACAGTGTAGTGTTTCCTTGCTACTTCACGGTTTGTAATTGCAGCCTCACTCAATCGCGGGTTTTCCCTTGTGGCCATAACTTCATCTAATGCAGTTTCTCTGCACTATTTTGTGGCTTTCCTCGCCATTTATCTGCCTTTTAGGTCCAGATAATGTCAATTTTTTGGAGGGAAAATGTGTTTTCTAAAAACCGAGACCATCAACACTGGGACTCGTCATCAAGCTATTGAACGGCGTCCAACTGCAGCCCCTGTTCCTTTCATACGGCGCACTCTGAACTCCACATAAATGCATTCCTAAAAACCTTTATGAAAGATGAAATATTCATGGGCTAATCCCACACGTTATGCTAATCCCACCGATGCTGACGAATAAAAAGCAGCGGTGCGGACGATTTAGCAGGGGCGCAGATGCACAAGGCTGACGGAATGGGTCGCTGCGGTGTCATGGTTGGAGCAGGGTTTTATTTTTTGGGAGGGAGAGGGGGCTGGAGATTAGTGGCACACTAACAGCGTTGCCCCAGGCAACGTTGATTAAGGAGCTAGTTGTTTATACAATTGCCTGTATCAGGAGTGACTTTTCGTCTGGCCACCACAAGTGCAATTGTGCAGGTCACTGTTCGACTCATAGCTTGCATTCACCATGGAAAAAGTTTCCAAATGACTGCATGGGTTTCCTCGTTGTTATCCCGACACAATTTGGTCTCCAGATGTGCTGATGTCATCTTCCCTTTCCTCCGCAGATCGCCTTCTCGCAGCACAGCAACTTCATGGACCTCGTTCAGTTCTTTGTCACCTTCTTCAGGTCAGCGCACAAGCACACGATACAAGTGGGGAGGGGGTATGTTGAGAGGTGGAGTGTGTGAATGTGTGTGTGGGCGGGCGGGCGGGCAGGCACGTATGTGTTGAAGGCTCAGTGATCCGCGTGGCATCTCTTCAGGAAGTGCTCTAATGTGTTATTGATTTTAAAAATGACTGCAAAAGATTGAGTGTGGGGGCGTGTCCACTGCGCGCTTGATTGCGTGCATGTGCAGTAGCTAGCTCAACACACACACACACACACACACACACACACACACACACACACACACACACAACGTGCCTCTGCCAGGAAAAGCCATGTCCACTCACTGGACATGTCATTAGGGACACAAGTGAATTTGATCCAAAATTCACTGTCTGACAGGTGTAACTTCCTGCTTTGGCTTTCCAGTTCGCCTTCCCAGGGCCGGCTTTTGAGTTAGGGTTTGAAAATGACGATATGATGGTTTGCAATGAGGCTGTCCCATAAAATCTTGATAGCACAATCTGGTTTCAAGACGGGCAAAGGTTTCACAAAGTAAGCTCGAAAGGCCATGTGAAGGTATCGCGTTGCGGTTTGAAAGTGCGCTTTGCAGCCAGCGTCGGTGTTATGCTTGTAATTAGCAGTCAGGTGAAGTGTGAGTTTTTGTCTTTGCTGCACCTGCTGAGTTGATTCCTTCAAACTCCATCCTGCGGTTAGGCCTGATGTTCCAGAAAATTCACATTTCTTCTTCCCCTGAGAGTGAAACTTGTCGTGGCGCACTGCGGCTGCCATTAAAAAAAAAGAGAGAGATAAGGGGAAAAAAAGAAAAAGGTGCGGTTGGGAGACTTGGCGGGGGGTATTTTTAGCACTACACCGTCCCAGTGGGTTAGCCTGGTGCTCCTCTAACACGCGCGTACACACAACTCTAACAGATTGCACTAAATTAAACACACACACGTCTGAGAACATGAATTCTGAACATGTCTTTAACGACGCGAATGTTCAAGCGCAGCTTTGATTGAATCCGGACTGCACATGACATCACAAACTATCAGCTGATCTCCAACAAACCAAATCTATGCGTATTTGTGAACTTCACGGCCTATTTGCTAGTCATGGAACCAAAGTGACAAATTTCTGGAAGATAAGTATTTAAAAACAAATGATTCCATTCTAGAAGACATCTTTTCTTCTCACTTGGCGGTGTTTCTTTGTCCTCTAAAGTAGTTTGTCTCCAAGAAAAAGTTTTTTTTAATACAACTCTGATGGCAGTTGGCGGGCGGGGGGACAAAGCCCCTCCCATCTTGTCAGGTGTCACGCCGGCCGGCGCTAGGCTAATTAGCGACGCGAGAGGGCGCTTAGAGGAGAAGCTATCTTCGGTAAACAGCAGCAAATAGCAACTTGAAAATGCACCGTTCAAACACTTTGCGACAGCCGGGTGGGGGATTGCATTTGGTACCTGGGCCTTCAGCGGGGGGGGGGGACTGTTCATAAATAATACAACACCATTAAACAAATACTAGAATGGAGCTTGGAAATCTAGGTTAGTACAGAACAGCACAGGAGGTTGTGCTGACCCTGCCCACCCAGCATACCATCTTAGTCGGCGGCTGATTTTTCAAGTCAAGTCAAGTTTATTTGTATAGCCCTAAATCACAAGCAGTCTCAAAGGGCTTCACATAGACAATCAATTGACAATTATTCTCAAAGCATCCCCTGATCTTGGGCTCCCAAAAGGGCAAGGAAAAACTCAAAAACCCCTACCAGGGGAAAAATGAGAAACCTTGAGAAGGGACCACAGATGGAAGGATCCCCCTTTCAGGATTTTTGATATCCCGCTCTGGCTGCTGCGTTGTCGTTTGCCCCGTGGGCTGTTCTGCAGCTGCCGGCCCATCCCGGCAGGCTTCTTGACGGCGTCGTACTTTCGTTTCGCTCTGCCCATTCTGCTGGGGAACAAGCTCACTTGGAATCCCCTCGAGCTCAAGACACACACACACACATCGCTTCACTAACATCAAAGGCCATGTCAAGAATCTCTTTTTTTATTTTTGTCAACATGTTTTTTTTTTTTTACCTCCAAACACAATTTAGTCTTTAGTGTAATGAATTAATGTCATAAGTAAATGGTTTTATTATGATTATAAATGCATCCAAAACCTGGAAAGGTCACCCCTGCTGAAGTTATATAAAATACTTGCGAGAATGGCACGGCGGGAACTGGTGACAGGAAATCATCAAAAAGGCGTGACGCTCGCCCAATGAGTTTGGAATTGCAGAGAGATGCCAAAGCTTCTGATGCGTTTGCTTGCACGCACGCTCGCACTTCTGATGTGTCATAACTGAGGGAATTTATTTGTGCAATATAGTTGAAAAGTGCTATCATCAAAATGGAAATGCTTCAACATCTTTTGGGGATTGGACATGGCACATATTGGGAGTGTGTGTGCATGTGTGTTGCTGACACAGAAGGTGACATGATGCGTCGTCATCACCTGTCACACCACCTCTGGGGGATTTTGTGTAAAAGTGCAAAACGATGTTCGTTTTTTTATTTATTATTATTTATTTATGTTTTTTTTTCCCTTCTTCAACTGCTTCATGTTTGACACGTTTGTCAGCGTCGCCCTAGAGTCTGCTCGACAACAAGTGACATCATCGTCAATGTCGATGTGTTATTGTATGTCAAACATGTTGCAATTTTTTTTTTTTTAGCCAACATATTACACATTCAACTTGTGCAATCTAGATATAACCAGTATTAGTTTGGGCTGATTAATTGATGGAAGCAGTTCTCATGCGTTAGAAAGGGGCTCGGGATCTGCTCAACAGCGCCACCTGCAGCATTGTTCCATGCACACTGGCTGGATTTCTGTCAGTGACCTGACTTCTCGTGTGTCCGCAGCTGCTTCCTGTCTCTGCTGCTGGTGGCTGCCGTGGTTTGGAAGATCAAGCAGAGCTGCTGGGCGTCGCGGAGACGAGAGGTTTGTCCCACGCAATCTATTTAGCGTCTGAGTGCCGCGTGGCAAAAGCAAAGCCGGTCGGGTGACCACTCGCTTGGGGGGGGCTTCCAGTAGCACGCAGCGTGTGGTGAACTCGATTTGTTTGTGCGCCGCGTGGTGTGGAGAGCCTCTCGGAGGTCACCTTCTTCTCTGTGCGTCGCCTCTCGCTGCCGTCCCCTCGCCCGTCGAGGACTCATTCAGGATGACCTGCGCAAAAACAATTGGATTCTGGCTTTTTGTCCACCAACATTTTTTCGTCACTTTGGCCCAGCACCCAGCTGAGCCAATGGCTACCCTTTTTCCTGAAGCTCTTCATGTGGCTTTGATGATTTAAAAACACTGTCTGTAGCGTAGCTAGCAGCAGAAGAACCCAAGAGCTTGCCGTCACAACACACAGCTTTCAACTCTTTAGCTTATTCTTTTTCATTAATTTTGACGAGTGTCTGTTAGCATGATTGACGTTAGCGTGTGAACGCGTTTCTTTTTGTCTCTCACGGCTCCCATGATGCATCTTAATCCTGCTGATCTCCTTCGCTAAATTGATGTAGCATATCATTAACATTCGGACATGCTCCAGAGGCTCGTGCATCTTGGAATCCCCAGGGTGAACCCTTGTACTGTATCGCTGTAGTTTTTTCCTGGAACTTAGTTCCCAGTCATGTTTTTTTTCATACGTGAGATCGAGTTAAACACGTTTTGACGCGTGGACATGTAACCACTCGCCGGCCTGCTGCTTCATTAAACTTATCATTAGCCATCGTTCACCCACAATGAAGCTCTCCCCAAGTCCCTGGTCCTTCACAGGATGAGCGTTCCTCCCCATCCCCAACCTCCACATCAACGCTACCAGATAAGCTAACTGCTACCGTCGACATGCAGGAAAGTCTTATCAGTTTTTGACTGGCAGGCAGCTGAGATTCAATTAAAGACCACAGAAAAAATAACACTTACGCAAAGAGGTACATTTCAGAGCAGATCTGGATCAATGTGTGCTCATCCAAGAGCGGGACTTGTCAGCACCAGATAAAGATTTTTATTGGGCTTTACCTCTGAGACATATAACTTTTGGAGCACGGGAACTGTTGTCTAAATTCAGTTTTGAAATGCAGATAAGGTCACAGGTTCAGGAAGTTCAGGAACCTCTGGGACTGCATGTCTAATTCAAACCTGATAGTTCCAGGAACTGTCCCTGAGCATCTTAGAATTTGGAAGATTATTGGGTGCTGGACCAGGAGAACTAAGGTTCTTGTTTTGTTCAGGATGTTTGGATCCCAGGAACCAGTGTACCTGCACAAATACATCAAACTTGCCTAAAACTTGACAGCAAGAGCTCTTTTCTCAATTGAGTTTTGGGGTAATTTAGCAGGGTCCAAAATGATACACTGTGGCAAAAATAAAATGACATCACCTGTTTATATTAGCGATTAGCGGCCTTGGCTAAACATAGACTGTCTGCTCTGTCGCCATAGCAACTGCTGAGGGAGATGCAGCAGATGGCCAGCCGGCCTTTCGCCACCATCAACGTGGCCTTGGAGACGGACGAGGAGCCGCCTGACCTGATTGGAGGAAATGTCAAGGTGGGCTCATTTCTCCAGGTGGCATTGTGAACCACGTGCAGAGGGCCATTTTTTGGGACGGTGGGTTATTTCAGTTCTTAGTGTTTATTTCGTCCTTTTCTTCATGCTGTTTATGAGCTTGAAGATGTCACTGCAAGTTCATCCAAACAAATAAGTCTCGGATGTCAGCGATGTTGTCTGTTACTGCTGCGTGCCGCTTCTCTAAAAATGCTCTGTAGCAGATGTTTGTTGAAGGAGAGTGGCAAAAATTGCATAATCCGGGAAATTTCGCTGAAAAGAGATGCAAAAGCGAGTTGGCCCAAGTGTCAATGATAAACCGGGAAATGTTTGCCATGAGCGGACGCACAAAAAAACTCAAGAAGCCATAGCTGCCATTTTGGTTATAAGCAAGCATTTGAATGATTCTGGTTTGTTTGTACTGTGGTTGCCTAGCCTGGTGTCGCATGTGTTTGGTGTTTCCCTCGAATTTACTGACCCTTTGCTGATCTTATCAAGTGACATCTGCTCCTCTGTGTGGGCCTTATCTGCTTTCTTGCATGTGTGTGTATTCAACAAGCTCTAAGTCAAAACAGCAGCTCGCTGCCGCTATCATCCCAGTCCTCCGCCGCCTCCTCCATCGGCGCGTTGGCTTTTCTTCTCGCTCCCTCCGCCCGCGATCTCCCCGTCTTTCTCCCGCTCTCCCGCCAGCCGAGATCCAATTTAGATGGTCTCGTCCGCCCGCCCGCCCGCGCCTCCGCCAAGGCGCACGCCGTCTGTGCGTCCGTCCTATCTGCGTGGCGGCTCAGATTGAGCTTTTTGGAACCTCGTCGGCCTTGTTTCGCCGCTCGTTTATCAGGCCACTGCTGCACTGGCGTTTTGAAAGGCGACGCCACGCGAAGCCCGCTCACATTCATTACGAGTTGTTGGTGGCCTTAAATGGCCGTCCAAAGTGGCAACGGAAGCTTCTTGAGCTGACACAACTGACACGACGACACGTTATTGAAAAGAATGTTCAAGCGGTTCCAATTTAACGGTTACACTTGAACTCTGTTCTTGAGATAAATTAGCATTAGCACTTAGCATATGCGTTGCATCGACCCTGTCCAGCATCAAGGCACTCAATTTTGTGCTCCTTGACAGCATTGTAGTTAGTTTGAGGGGGTGTTGCTCTTTGCAATCTTTTTAGCGACACCTTGTGTCTTAAATAATGTCAAGTCTACATTTTGCTTGTGTATATTAACTCCAGAGATCAATTAGGAAACATTTTGATCTCATTGTCAACCCATTAAGGCTTCAAAACACCCAAAATTGGGATTTGATTGAGCTGTTTATATCAACATTAACTCAATTAAATTCCACTGACCTAAGCGGTTTGAACCATATTTGATGAATCATCATGTCCTCCCAGTCTTATCCTTGAGCTCTTGTTTTGGTTAGCCAACGGCACGAACAGATTCCAATCAGCGGTTGTAATTGCTTCTGGTTAAACAATTTTTTTTTTTTGCTCATTTATGCGTGTTGACAAACTGCAGCAACGCGAAGTCATCATCGCTCCGACACCTCATCGCCATTCCCGATGCTCATTTTTGAGCGGCTAGCGATGAAAGCTGCGTGGCGGCGCATATGCATACGGGGGGAGCCTAATAACTGGAGCTTAATTGAAGTAGGACGCGTCGCTCTGCCTGCGCCCGACAGATAATAAGTCTGCTTGCTACGTCTTGTGGCGGCAAAGGCGGCCAACCCACTCGGGCGCTCCAAAAGAAAGATGTAAATAAATTTGTTGGGAGAAACTTCACGGAGGGAAACTTCAGCCTTCGTACAGTGAATAAATGAGTGAGTGACGGGGAACAATTGAACATTCAATGAGTGAGGAAGTTGACGTGAGTAAAAGTGGGTGAAGAAAGAAAGAATGAATAAGAGTGTGTGAGAAGGAGGAAGAGTGCGTGTGTCTGATAGCTGACAGAGGCTAAACGAGTTCAAGTGCAGACAAATGAGATTATGGCCGCAAGCGCTGGCTGGCTGACCGGCTGCAAATACACTCACATCATCCATGCTGACAGTGTTGCATTTGAACAATAAATCACATTGTTGGGCTGAGGTCATTGCTGAACAACCTGAAAAGCAACACACACGCACACTGCATACTTGGATGAGTTGGATGCAGAAGCACACCTTTAGGCATGGATTGGAAGAGTAAACATAATAGTAGACTCCCCCCCCCCCCCCCCCTTCTTTTCAACAACAACAAAAACCCGCATCAAATAATAAAATGGAAAGAAATCCCAATGGTAAAAGAAAAATATAACCACATAATATATGATTGGGAGTCGTTGAATAATTCACAGGCAACAAGTTGGTCTTTTTCTTTATTGCTGCCTTCAGGCAAGACTAATAAAACAAACCAAACACATTTACAACACTCACACGCGCGCACACTTTTCACTGCTGCTGGTGAAAGTAAGCATCAACACAGACTGAAAGTGTGAAATAGGTCAAATGCGACACCTGCTACTTTGTGGGTGTATGTTTGCCACTCATGGAAAAACTCAAATTGTGTTAGGCCAAGCTAAAAAATGGCAAATAATGAATCTCTTATCCAAGATAAGAAGAATTCTGCTCCAATAGTCGCATTGCACAATATGTGAAGGTTTTCCAGTGGGTTGACAAATCTTAATCTTCTAACAAGCATTTTCTACAATTGAACATTAAAAAAAAAGAAATCTGTGAATGGTTGCAACCTGCGAGTGAGTAACGCAAACCTTTTCCATTAACCTTGCATTGGTCTCCAGTGCGTCCCAAAGCCAATCGCGTTGGAGCCGTGTTTTGGAAACAAAGCGGCCGTCCTCTCCATCTTTGTTCGTCTACCACGAGGCACCGGTGGAATTCCGCCACCGGGACAATCAGGTAACACATGCACAAGGATGACTCCCATTAATGCCTCGCAAATGTTGCTTTTGAAATTCATCCGGTTTTCCTCTTGCTCAGGTCTGGCGGTGGCGAGCGCACTGGTAGACGTTTCGCAGCAGATGTGTTTGGGCTTCAAGGAGAAGTCGGGAGGCCTGAGGAGCCGCAAGCAGCAGCCCAGCTCTCAGCCTTCCACTTGCATCTGACCTCGCCTGGCCCCGCCTCCTCCCTTCTTCATAGACTTCTCACCCGGAAGAGGTGCATGCTGGGACATGGGATTCCAAACCTTTTGTCCCCACTTTCATGCTGCTAGAACAGATGTTCATCTCATCCCGTCCAAGACCACTCGCTTTCCTCTTCTCATTTTGTGACGGTGGACTTGGCAAAAAGACACAACAAGTATCCCCGAGGAATCCCGGGACCTCCTCGCAAGCTTCCTCAGAGACAGACGGACCGGAGCAGAGGTAATCGTTGCGATCGCTCCAGCGCGGTTCGGCATTTATGGGGAATGTAGCAATATTAGCGTTGCTTGATTCTATTTGGGGTGGGGAAACAACAACTCACATTTTAGCATCTCATGTGATTCCAGTTCCTCTTCTCCCATGCAAATTTTACACATTGTTGGCTTAGGAAAAAAATAGTATTTGTGTGTGGAAATAAGCTGAATTAACTCGTTAGCGACTCACCAGTCAGATCTTGAGTGCTGTTTTTTTTTTATTTTTTTATTTATTTTATTTTTATTATTCTGCGGTACTTCAGGCAAATTCCACTTCCTCGTTGGTTTAAAAGAAAAGGAAAAAAAAAGCAGTTCGGTGAATTTTGTTGCAGTTGCAGATATTTTGTGGGCAAAAGTATCTCCATGCGACTCCGCTTCAATACCAGCTTTGCTCACACAGCTCGTTAGCTTTTGAACAACATTTTTTCTAATCAAGAAAAACTACTCATCTTTTAACTTCCAATGTGATGTTGACAAATTGTTTGCACTTTTTATTTTTGCTGCCGTTTTTATATGGCCGGAACTAGCTCACAAAATGTCTGGAGGACCCCGTAAGTTGGGGAGGGTCCATTTGGTGAAATGTAATGTGCAAAACTGCAAAACCCAGCTGTAACGGCAATTACACGTCGGAATGCTAAACCGTTGCTCGGTTCTCATTTCCAGCTTGGCACACTAGGTTGCGCTTGAAAGTTGCCTGTCAAAGAAATGTGAATTTTGCACAGAAAATTAGGAAGCAGAATTGGGGAATATGGTGTTAATTTGTCAAAATGCTGAAATTGTTTGTGACTGTTTAACTTGCCTGTTGTTTATTTTAATAGTTAAAAAAACCAGCACATTTTTACACATAAGCTGAGCATTTTTTTAAAATAGGTTTTCACATTAAAAACTTTATTTTGCTGCCTGCTCACATGTAAAACAAGATTATAGGTAATGTCAGGTCCCCAGTTTCACTTGCCAGCCATATCTTGAGCTTGGCTTTTTTTCCATTGTTAAATGCATTTTTTTTTTTTTTAATTTCAATACTCAATTATTTAATTTATTAGCGTGTTCCCAAGGTCATTTTTTTTCTTTTATCCACCAACATCCTTATCATGGCACGCACAAACATCAGGTGCAGGCTTGGAACAAAAAACATGACGCTATTAACTTTTCACCCTGAGAGAAAAACAGTCAATAAAACAAACAGATTCATAACAGACTTGAGCAAAACGTTGGATTACAAGTTTTGTGGCAAAGGTCAGAACTCTTAAGTTCTTTTAATTATCCCGACGTATTTGTCTTGTTTTAGCTGGTTTTCCCATCTGGATTTTTTCCCAACCATTGGGAATGCTTGAAAGTTTAAAAAAATAACATTTTTAATCTGAGTGTTATCGTCCTTGACATTGTCCTTGACAAGCGCAATTCCTGTTAAAAAATTATCAACACTGCAGTCCAAAAATATCAACGACAAAATTGAACCGTGGTTTCTTCAAATCTTTGTTTGACTGTTTTGTTGCAGAATTTGATGTAGACTTTGCACGATATTTGTCCCTTTTACGCAAGAATAATAGGAATGGCTTATTTTATGCACAAATGAATTATGTAGTCTGTGCTCGACTGAATTATTTTAAATTAGCCAAGCCTCCTTTTTTCTAATAAAGTATCAAAATACGTTTTGCGTCGCTTGCATCATAAGCCATTTTTTTTTTACATTCACATTTTTTTCCTATGATTTTACCTCCAGCTTTTCATATAATAATGCGTAGGGTTCAATTTTCAAAGCTCAACGTTGTGCGAGGAAATGCAGATATACTGTACAAGTTAACGATTAGCTGTGTACTAAAATGCTAACGTCCCATCTTGGGGGTTTCTGTATAGGCACAGACATTTCTATGATGACAAGAAAAGGCAACGTAGAAGGAGCATAATTTCAAGAAGAGTGAAAAACATTACTGGGGGGGGCATATGTTCTTGTACAGCAAATATTTAACGACTTGTGATCATTTTGAGATTTTTAGTGAAAAACACTGGCTGTGTTCTCTGCGCTCTATATTCTAAAATAGAAACACGTATTAAAACGCTAACACATTGGTTGAAGCAGCTGAACAACGTCTCCTCCTTTTGGTTGCGGCATTAACAAGTACGAGTTTGTTCATATGTATAATTATTGCCAATAAGTCTTTTGTACATAATGGGAAAGTATTGTGAATGACCTGTTGTTGAATGCTTTTAAACACCAAGAGTAATTTATGCGCCTTTTAAAAAAAGAATAATGTCATGACTAGCGTTTATTAATTAGCATCTTTTGTATATAAAGATGGCAAGCGAGCTAAGTTAAGTTACACTGCTATGCTAATGTTGTAAAAGTGAACTAGAGAGCTTGTAATTTACTGATTGTACATAAAGACGCGAATGTTTTGGACTGATTATATGTGTGGAAATTAAAGATGAAAGAAAAAATGCTATTTGTCATTTTTTATGAAACAAGGTGATGCGCAAATGTTAGGGAATGAAAGAGTGAGCGCGAGGGAAAGAGATAAATGCATTCTAATTTAATTATGAAAAAACAACAAAAGAAAACTTAATGTTTGAAAAATTACAAATATTTAAATTCAATCACCAAAAATATGCATTAAACATTTCCAACATTACAAACAAACCAAATTGATGACACTGGACAACGATGACACCAGCCTGTCATTGGATGTTTGACTTTTATTGAGTGAAAGTGTTTAACAACACAAGAGTGAGAGTCTTCACGTTTCTTTTCTTCTGCTGTCAATCACTTCAGGGTTGTCGTGGCAACCTAAATCTCTTTCAAACCAGCAGTTTGAGTGATCCAAAACCAAAATATCACGTGACCGCCAACATAAAGTCTGTTGTTCCAGCTTCAATGTGGCCATTTTGTGACGCTAATAAGCTAATGAACGAGTTTGTTCTTTTTTCTTTTTCTCCTACTTCTTCTCAGTGTGCTCCTGGAAAGCGGCAGAACTCTTTCTGGGCTGCAAAGGGGTGAAAATTTATACAAGTAAATTCCCAGAAAGTTTGCAATAGATTTTCATGTGAATTTTAGCTGGGTCATTTTTTAAATCTTCCAAATTGGAAATTTTCAATGGGAATTAAGTAGGAATTGAAGACAATTTTATGGAAAGATGTCTTATTTAGGCATACAGTAAATACATACATTTAGTTTTCCATGCAAAATAGATTGCTCTCTTTGCCCACATGCAAGAGCATCACAGGACCTTAATTGTGCCATTATTTATGGGTTTTTTTTTTTTACTTAAGATCACTGCACAAATTGTGCCTTGCAACACAAAGCAAAAAAAACAAAACTGGCCCAAACAAAGGCTATTAAATATCAAATATTTCACAGTGACACTGTTAGTGTGAAAACTGGTTGCGTTTAGTTGAGATTTTCAATTTTGTTAATTCTCATTTAATTCCCATGGAAAGTTTCCATCTTTAAAAAATTCCTGCTATTTTGCAACCTGAAGCGCTGTTGTGCTTTTTGGAGCAAGATGCCCTTAGAAAAATGTTTTTTGTTTTTTTAACGTGAGAAGGAAGGATGGCTGAGCACGCCAAGAACACAAAAAAATATCCATAGCAGCCACACAAACACAAACTCTTGTCATTTTTTGTCCATTAAAAAGTGTTCACAAAAGGTTGCGCTTAGTTTTTGATTTTTTTCCGCAACATGACAATAACGACGACACTTAACGTGAGCTGTTTAGCGACAGGCGCTAACCATTGTCAATCATCTTTCCACGACGACAACAAAAATAATTTGTTTCTGATAAAAGTGTTTTTCCATTAACCGTCCTCTTCCGCGTGTCACATGGTAAAGCGGGAAATGTTGTGGCGCACTTCCTGGCAAAAAGTGCAAAGTCAGCATTGGCTGGCAGCGAGGCGATGCGCCGCTCTTTAGTGGCGGAGGAGGAGAAGCGGCGTCACCAGGAGCCAGCAGAGGGCGAGTGGGAGCGCAGGTAGGAGAGGGCGGGCTGGCCCCGCCGCCCCGCCGCGCTCTGACAGGTCGGGCGACACCAGCGTCGAATCGCTCGAGTCGCCCCAAAGGCGCTCATTGCCGTTGACCTTCAAGGCAAAGCCGCAAGGTTACGCATACCCCACAGCTCACATTAAGGCAATCTTTTTCCATTTTACACGTCTGAAGGGGTTTAGAGTTAAGGGTTGGGGTTAGGATTAAGGTTGGGGTTTAGGGTTAAGGCTAAAGTTTAGGGTTAGATTTGAAATGAGGGAGAATGAATCAGGATTTAGGGGTTTGGGGGGTCATTTCAAGTGTAGAATGCTGATGCTCTGACCCACCTGAGTGGGAATATGTGCTCTCAGAATGTTCTGAGCAGTTTCCATGGAGACATCCGGAGCTTCGGTGGCCCGGTGAGCGTTTGTGCTGTTGGAAGCCGGGCTCGGGGCGCCACCGCCCGTTTTTACGTCCGAGCTATTGCCGAAAGCCAGCATGGCCTTCTCTGAAACAACAAGGCACACTTTTGTTAGCGGATTCTGATGAACACCCCGCCCTGGTTGAGCTTGAGGCGATTAGCGATGTGTGTTCTTGACATATTACAAGTTTTCAAAATCCAATTTACAAGCATTACCATCAGGTCCCAGTTTACAGGTAAATGAATGAGGAGCTTGTCATTTAGCGGGCTCGTTGCTGAAAAAGCCAGGACGCCATTAAACGCTCATTTAGTGCGTTGCAGCAAAAGATGAATAATGGCTGCAAAATTCCATGTTACGTTCAAGCCGCTTGCTGCTGTTTGTCTCTCGCCATCATCATCATCATCATCATCATCATCATTATCATCATCATACTAAAAGAAGCTCACTTGGCGACAACTTTAATGTGTAACTTCACAGACGAAAAATGTCATTAAAAGTAGCAAATGTGTGCGCGTTCCTTCCATGGCCATGTTTCATTTAATTCATTAATTGCCAAGAATGACTTCAGTCATGGCTCTGTGGCGTACTGGGTAGCACGTCCGCCTCACAGTTAGGAGGGTGTGGGTTTGATTGCATGTGTGGAGTTTGCATGTTCTCCCTGGGCCCGCATGGGTTTTCTCAGGGCACTCCGGTTTCCTCCCACATCCCAAAAACATGCTTGGTAGGCCGATTGAGCACTCCAAATTGTCCCTAGGTGTGAGTGTGAGTCCAAATGGTTGTTTGTCTCTGTGTGCCCTGCGATTGGCTGGCAACCGGTTCAGGGTGTCCCCTGCCTACTGCCCGATGACGGCTGCCCGATGACTCCAGCACACCCGCGACCCCCGTGGGGACTAAGGGGTTCAGAAATTGGATGGATGGATGGATGGACTTCAGTCATCAATTGGAATCAAAACATTCAGGTTATCAAGTGATCAAGTTTCATTTAATGAATTAAATGAAACTTTTTAAAACATTAAAACAAACATTGAATCTCAATGTAGCCAAAGGCTCTAAAATGGCCGCCACTTTCGGGCTGCGGTCAATGCAAATGGCTAAAGACCACACGAGTGAGCATTCATTGTTCTGGTTGAGGCTAATGAACCACTTGACGCTAATTACGCGCCATCAAAGTCACTTCAGTGAAGGCAAAGTGAGCAAAGGAGCCGAGGGGCGCCGACGGCACGAATGCCTGCTGCCCACGCTGACAAATTTTGCGGCAAAGTGTCAAGCCGCTGCACTAGTTTTTAGATTTCTTTTTTTTTGGTTTGTAATTAAAGTGAATAGGCCTAATTGTTTTTTAATATTAACATTTAGAGGGCGAAAAAAGCCCAAAATGATTACTTGCACGTAATGTTAGTTTTTTGTACAGGACCAACTAAAATCAGGTGATGTGCATATTTTTGGCTCTCCTTTGTGCTGTTGGCTTTTACTGACTGAGGCAGACGTTGTCGTGGAAGAAGGCCAGGAATCCGACACACTGCTCACGCTGGTGGCCGCCGGTACTGCAGGAGCACCAAGGTCCCACGTTGGAGGTGGAGTTGTCAAGGTAGTTGGGAGTAATCGTGCTGCCTGGCCAGACGGGCGAAATATGAAAAAAATATTAAAAGAGCATCAGAAGCCAGCGGTGATGGCTCATTATTGCCGACATCATCTGCCGCCAGGGTGTGTTTTACTGACTCGGCATTCTTTGATCTAAGTCTTTTGTTTGACGGCGGATCGATGGCAACACGCCGCCGCTTCTCTTTTGCTTGATGTGCACGAAAAGCTTTTCCCTCATCGGGCTCGGATAATGAAAGCTTTGATAAGTCAAGACCACGACTTGACATGTCTCGCTTTTATTCTTCGAAACGTTGAGCACAAAGTGGCGGAGTATTGTCATATTGCAGACATATTGTCAGCCCGCAAACTATAATGATATGGTAATAACTAGGCCAAACGCTTACAGCACTTGTCCATCCGTCTGCCGCATGTTCTTACCTATGAGGCCGGTGTAGGCCAGCAGACACCTTGCGTGGTTGTCCTGCTTGCACCCGCTGGAGCTGCCGTGCCAGGGCTGACAGTCGTACTGGAACTGAGCCCAGCGGGACCTGAAACGAGAACAAATTCATCAGCGTCATGGCTCCCAAAGGCCACCTGGATCTTCATTGTTGTTAAGCAACATTAGCGTGAGCTCGGTGGCCGTGCCCCTCCCTATTACGGATGACAGGAAGTTGCTAAAAAAGCAGGCCGGACTATTCAAGAGGCAAAATGGCCAACGACCTGCAGACGTAGTCAGCTTTGCAGAGCCTGAGCTGGGCCAGGCAGCCGGGCTTGTCCTTGTCCTCGTAGGAGCAGCCGGGCACCACGGTCTGGCGGCGGCGCTCGGCGCAGGCCGTGTCGGTGCACGGGCAGAAGAGCAGCTCGTGCGTGTAGTCGGGCGGCACGCGGTCAAAGAATTTGCGCAGAGCCTTGTTGCACTTGGGCCGGTTGCACGGGCCCGAGCGGGCCGACGGCTGGATGCAAGACGACACGTACTCGGTGCGCAGCTTCTGGCACGTCTCGTCGATGTTGCAGGCCTTGGCAGCATCCAGGCAGCGGTTGACCGTTGTCACTTCTGACTCTGCCGGGAAGACGAGGGAACCGACAGCGAGTCATCAAACTTGCCCACCACGCTTCCTTGCTCACAATGACAAAACGGCGCATCTCGCATCGGCCGTCTGTCAACAACCTGTGTTTCAAACATGGCCAAAATGTCGGGGCCATAGTTTTAAACACATTTTGAAAGAGCGTTGCAAACAGAAACGGAAACGGCGGCGGGGAAGCTCTCATCTCTGGAGAGCGCTGGGTGAAATCCCAGCCAATGTTTAGCAATGACTTGAGTGTGCGGCTGCAGATGTTGTTGACTTGACACTATTCACCTTCTGCATGCTAAAGTGAGCCAACAAGTTGATTATACATAACGACCGTGCTCAGCCATGAATAGAACATGAAAAGTGGCTAAATGTTACATGCGCCAGGCGCAACGCTAGCTAGTGGGTGTCCGGGTTGGATGCCTTTCAGAGACACCTCTAATGGCGGAATACATCATTCTGCCGGGTTAATCCAGAGAGAAAAGTGGCTCTTCCCTCGCTCCCGCCTAGAATTACTCCCGCCCAACCATCATGCCTTACTATTTGTGCGATATCGTACTCTCCAGGATAATAGTGGTGTCATTTTTTATATGTTTATCGCAAATGGCGGAAGAACACGCCTGCCACCTGCTGATGAGCCTCAACAAAGAGGTCAAGAGGACAGATCGCCACGGCGGCGGTTGTTGCTTTCGGGCCACGAGGAAAGACCAACTTATCGCTAGCCTCGAGGGACAACCGCCTGAGTGGTTTCAGAATGTTTTGGGGAAACAAGACCTCGCCCTGCAGCTAGCTACCCACCTCAGTGCCCAGCGCCACCCTGCTACGTAAGCTAATATCAGCTGGCGTGACCTGCCTCGCTCACCCCTCGCCCTGACTGACCTGCTCGTCAATCCACGATGGCAGATAGCGCCGCTCATTAGTGTGCAAAGCGCCTGCGGCCGCCTCAGCCGCTACACCGGGGCGCTCTCGGAGTTGTCGTATAAAATATGGATGGGCACCGGAGAGCCAGGTAACAACCCGATGCGCACCGTCACTTCTTCCTCCTGACTTGGCAGAGGAGGGGCCGATTGACAAAATGTGTACGGCGGACGCTCGTTGGGCTCTCCAAGACCCGGGCGGCCACCAAGGTCTGCACAAAAATGCCAAAAATGGATCAACGCCAATTCTTATGCTTGGCGACAACTTTAAAATGTAGAGTGGGAGGAATTTTGTCCCCCATATTTTTTATTGGCTTAAGCGACTCGGTTCGCAGCCGAGTGTGAAGCGGTCAGGATAAGGGTCAGCACCTCCAAATCTGAGTCCATGGTCCTCGGTCGGAAAAGGGTGGAATGCCCTCTCCGGATCAGGGATGAGATCCTGCCCCAAGTGAAGGAATTCAAGTATCTTGGGGTCTTGTTCACGAGTGAGGGCAGGATGGAGCGCGAGATCGACAGGTGAATCGGTGCAGCGTCGGCAGTAATGCGGACTCTGTACCAGTCTGTCGTAGTGAAGAGAGAGCTGAGCCAAAAGGCAAAGTTCTCTATTTACCGGTCAATCTATGCTCCTACCCTCTCGTATGGGTCGTGACCGAAATAACGAGATCCAGGATACAAGCAGCCGAAATGAGTTTCCTCCACAGGGTGTCCGGGCTCTCCCTTAGAGATAAGGTGAGAAGCTCGGTCATCCGGGAGAGACTCAGAGTAGAGCCGCTGCTCCTCCACGTTGAGAATAGCCAGATGAGGTGGCACGGGCATCTCATCAGGATGCCTCCTGAATGCCTCCCTGGGGAGGTGTTCCAGGCAGACCCCGGTATGAGACCCCGTGGAAGACCCAGGACGCGTTGGAGAGACTATGTCTCTCAGCTGGCCTGGGAATGTCTTAGGATCACCCGGGATGAGCTAGATGAAGTGGCTGGGGAGAGGAAAGTCTGGGATTCCCTCCTAAAGGTGCTGCCCCCGCGACCCGACTCCGGATAAGCGGAAGAAGATGGATGGATGGACTCTGCTGGAATTTTCCCTTCCTGCGTTCGAGGGGTCAGAAAGATGCAGCTTCATTTGAGCATTCCGATTTATTTTCCAATCTAAAGCAGCTGTTGAACAATAATAGCAGGCCCGCCGAAATTGCCTAGCAACGTGCCACCGCTGCCCTTTGCCTCGCCATCCTATCTCGTTTATAAGCAAGCGCCTTTCATTTCCACTCCTGCAAAATGTGTCTAATGTGCCAGTGAAATCTTTCTTTGTACACGACGAGGAGTTTAGCTTGAATGTTTATGGTCGCCACAATCGCCTGCATCAAGCCAATGTAGTAAAGGTCATACGTTGGAGGAAAAAAAAAAAAAAGCTGTCGCGTTTTATTTGGGTGTGATAAAAAGCACGGCGGCAGGAGGTCAGCGATTTTGCTGACATCGCCTCCTCAGCATATTTGTGTGCGACGTTCCCTCACCTTTTGTCTTGATTCATCGCTCACGCTAATATCGCTAAGCACTCTTCCACACCAAAGACGTTTTGAACGAGTCATTAGGCTAATTAGCAAAAGCTGTCACTAGTCAAGTAGCGGATCTTGATGATTACTTTGACGCTGCAGCGTCAATAAACTAAAGAAATGATTGAAAAATATGTTTTGACCGTGAACAACACGCCTAACAAAGAGCAAATGCTTCTCGAACATTCCTTCCAGTGCAAACAATTTCACCTCGCCGCTTGAGAGCAGGAATAGCCACATACTGCTTCATCAACCCAAGAGTGGCACTGTCACAATAAATCAACTAATCAACAATAATCGGCCTCATTTCTACACCTGGTTTGGATGTAAATACTCCCGATCCATTGCAATCGTGTCCCGTCACGTGACCTCATCAGGAGCAAACAAAGTGTACATTCCAGGAAAGCAGTCATTCATGTAAGCCTGCCTGTAGAGTGTGTGTGTGTGTGTGTGTGTGTGTGTGTGTGTGTGTGTGTGTGTGTGTGCGTGCGTGCGTGCGTGCGTGCGTGCGTGCGTGCGAGCGTGCGTGTGTGTGTAGTTTGCTTTTTTGAATAAATGATGACACCCGAGGCACGAGCGTGGCCTGAAAACTCACCGGCGGCGATGGAGGCCAAGCGCACGTAGTCAGAGCCCCTCTCCTCGGGCTCGTACGGGAAGTCCTCTACCAGGCTCAGGCCTGCAAAAAAGAAAGTCCGTCTGTCACATCACCATGGCAACACAACAGCGACCGCAGAGAAAAAACTGTGAGAGAGTGAAAATGAAGCTCAAAGGAAAAAGTAGATTTGGGGCAACGACTGTGACATCAGCGCAGGAAGGAAGCCAGTTGACCTTTGAAGACCTCAACCAGAGTTTAAAATCCTAAATTGGAAACGTGAAATCTTGACCCAAAGCTGAATTCGAAACCCCAGCCCTGGCTATAAATGTTGCCTTCTGGCACTGATTTGAAAGAATAATGGTAGATTGCTGCCACGTGTAGGACGCAGCCACTTGTTGCCAGCAATCCCTCCCAACTCCTACCTGAGGAGTTGAGGTCTTCTCGATTCGTCCGCGAGAGCTACTCAGCTCACTGCTAACAGCAGAGCGGGAAGCCAAAAGCAAAATGTTGCATGTGAGTGTGTCGTTTGTCACGCCTTCAAAGTCATCTTAGGCATTTCACGCATCCTGTTGAGAGTCGTTTTCCTGCGCTGGCGCATGTTTGATGAATGCAGCCGCCATGGCTGTGGGTGGAACGTTATGAATAATCGCCTCCCTCGCCTCGCTTCCTCCCTCCTCTTCTTTTAGCCATTTCCACAGCAATAATCATTTTTTTTCTACCCCCCCCCAAAAAAAGGTAAAAAGTGTCTTGCCACCACCCACCCTCGGCGACTGGCCATTTGTGAAAATTTCCTTGGGCCGTCAGCAGAAAATGAACAATTATTGATTAATCCTCGCCTTTTCAAAGTGGGCTTTTCTACAATTAAAGTTTTATGGCAAAAAATAAATGAAAGGGAAGCAACAAACTTGGAAACAATTACACATTAATGGAGAGGGTGCTGATGTGCAGGGGGAAGGGGCGCCTGAGGCAAGTCTCATCTAAGCGAGCCACGAGAAGGAGGCTTGCGGTCTGACCGTGCAGGACGGCCTGCTGCAGGCTCCAGTAGATGCTGAGGCAGTTCTTCTCCTTCTTCATGCCGCGCTTGCAGCGGCAGCCTCGCAACGGCGTGGCCATGAGCGCTGTCATGGCCGTCTCGCACTGGGTCCGGGCGCCGGGGCCCAGCTTGACGCTGCCGTCGCCGGCCACGCACTGGCGCAGGGTACGCAGACGTGGGCTGCAGGCCTCGTCCCCGGAGCAGGCGTCGCCCGCGCTCAGGCAGTCCCAGCTGCCCTCGCCCGCCACCGCCCACGCCGGACCTGCAACGACATCACGGCATGAGCCAGTATCCGTCTGTGCGTGTTTGGCGCATTTCAAAATTAAGACTTGATTGCAAAACAACGACAATAGAGGCAACTTGATGTTATTCGTCAAAGCAAAATAAAAAAAGTTACTGGCTTTCTTTGCGGATTCTTCGTGGTCATTTCACAACAACCTTGAAGCCGACGACATTTATTACGTTTTTGGGTGACAGTGATTGAGCTCGAAGGTTGTCTGACTCTTTTTTTTTTTTTTAAATGTCATTATCATTCATAACATCCACCTCTTAGCTCTTCCTTCGTCATTAATCATTTTTGTCTTTTCCCCTGGGGTTAGAAAACTTTAAGCAAACTTTCCACCAAGAAATTCTTTTTGCCTTTGTCGACAAATAGCGATGCACAAACTTTGCCGCCAGCGCTCAAGGATAAAAACTTGAGGCTTTTGTCATTTACCGTCGCCCATCTGTCTCGTTTGGAGGTTCCAACTTGGTAGCAATTAGAAGAAATCCGAGTTGTCTGCTTTTCAAAGACCCCTGCAAAATGTCCACAATCACCCTCAAAAGTCACCTTCAAAACAAAATAGTTGACTTCCTGTCTTGGCTTCTTGAAACTTTTTTGGTGGGTCTACCCAAGACATTTGGTAAGTCAAACTAGCTTTGCCGCTTTTGAAAGATTCCGCCAAATAATCTTAACGTTGAAAACCAACGACAGACTTTCTGGGTATTTTTGGAGCAGTACTTTTTTGGTGGGTCTAGACATGCCTACCAAAATTCAAGTCAAACGGGCTTTGGTGAGTGACTGAAAAGAGAATTCCACTGGGCACTAGCGAGGCAAAACATCTACTCCTGATCAAAATGGCTGACTTCCTGTGAGACTTTAGTCATGGCTTCTGGAGCCATTTTTGTGACTCTACTCATGACACGTTGAGCAAATTTCACGTGGCAAAGTCAAACCGGTCTTCGCGACGTGATCATCTCCAAACCCTTCTCACCCAGGTTACAGTCTGTTTGAACTACTCCCCTCCGGACGGCGTTATAGAGCTCTGTACGCCAAAACCAGCAGACCCAGAGACAACTTCTTCCCCCAGGCTGTTGCTCTGATGAACTCACACCACTCTTAGAGTCTCAGAGTCATTGCTGTGCAATAACATCCTGCTCTCCACACCTTTTTGGATTGTCTACACTGCTTGTACTATGTGTCTTCTCTACATCCATTGCAGCCTGGTCATCCTGGAAGAGGGACCCTCCCATCTGTGGTCTCTTCTCAAGGTTTCTCACTTCCTTGAGTCGGAGTTTTGAGTTTTTCCTTGCCCTCATGGGAGTTTAAGATCAGGGGATGGCTGAGAATATTGTCATTTGTCATTTTCACATGTCCTGAGTGTTGTTAGTCACCTAAATGTTCCACAGAGACTGTGATGTAACAAAGTCAAATTCCTTGTTTGGCACGCTCAAACATGGCGAATAAATTCTTCTTGACTCTTGAATCTTGAAACCCAATCTGCGGAATCCTTTGCACTCTACCAACTACCCACGCACGTCGTTCACGCCACCCGCAGCGGAAAAACAATGGTTGCGGAGAAGGGGGGGGGGGGTGAAACCCCGCGGGGTTGAGTTGGTGTGACGCGTTTCCGATGGAAATGAGTTTTGCCGACACGTATTCTCTGCTTTGCATGCAAAACGAGTGATATAGTGTCACCTCGCATACGAAGAACAGCTTAAACGACATGCGGGGGAATTGTTTTGGTGGGTCCGGTGACCAACTCTTCTGTTTCACTCTATCAAGGCCTCTTCAATTGTGACCAGACATATTGCGGGTGAATACATTTTAAAGATGGAACTTTTTAATGCAAAATTTATGAGAAATATAGCAAGGTACACCCGCAATATGTCTGGTCGCAATTGAAGAGGCCTTGATAGAGTGAAACAGAAGAGTTGGTCACCGGACCCACAAAAACAAAGCGCACGCTAATAAGTAAATGCAACCAAAGACATTCTAAACCAATTTGAGCAGTCAGACAACCTTCTTAGCTCAGTGCTAGTTAGAATGAAGCTAATAGCAAAAACAATGGGAGCAAAGAGAAGCCACATCCTTTGTTGTGCCACTTTGTCGTGGCACCGTGAAGGCAAAAGAAAGTTATTTGAAACTAAAACCCTTCCTGGGTGTTGATATGCTATGTCCTTTTGCCTTCACGGTGCCACGACAAAGTGGCACAACAAAGGATGTGGCTTCTCTTTGCTCCCATTGTTTTTGCTATTAGCTTCATTCTAACTAGCACTGAGCTAAGAAGGTTGTCTGACTGCTCAAATTGGTTTAGAATGTCTTTGGTTGCATTTACTTATTAGCGTGCGCTTTTTAACCGCGGTGACTCATTGGCTCTGCTGGGAGCTGCGTTGTTTGGTTGCGTTGCAGTCGCCACAGAGATGCCACTCACACTAATGGAAAAACACTGTTGAGACCCTTAAGACGTCTTTGGGCTCGGACCAACAACAACCAACACATTCCTCGATGACTTGATCTGTGCCAAACTATTCTAGTTGAATGACCACCCACCCAGTAGCTTTGAGGGTGTGTGTGAATCTTAGCAACTTTGTATGATTGTTATCAATGAATTATTCTTCATTACATAGGTGAAGCACATTAAGCTATCTTAAAAAGAGTTGCCTTACGTGGAATATAAACTCACTAAAATCATAATAAAGCCAAGCTAAGATTGCCTAGTTTATTTGTCCAATTTAGTTTTACTTGACGTATAAATATTGCCACGACACCAGTCGAGCCTTTATGATTTGCAAACTCTCGAAGTTGATTTTGTGCTGTTCCGTTCTGGAAAATGATGCAATTATGAGGCTGAAATTTGACAAGTGGCTGATAAGAAAAACAAAAGACGTAACCGGCGGACTCCCAATTAGTGTCGTGGAGCGGTTGAAATGAAATTGCCCAATAATTACGGATATTTTGGAAGGGAATAAATCTGACCCGGGAGCAATGAAGAAGCGCTTATATGACTGCGAATATCGCAAGCGCCGATTAAAAAGTGATAAGCGCACTGTGCATTCCGACATCATTATTATGAGGAGCTCATTCATTATTACAACAATGTCATTTCGCTGACATAAGTGGAAGAAGAAGTTAGCGAACTGGAAGTCTTTCATCAGATGACATGCTCTTGTTCTTTGACTAAAATACGATTCGTGCCCTGGCAATATTTCCCATATGACAGTAATAAACACTGGCAAATACGTGCTATCGTAGAGATTACAAACAGGGAATTGTTTACGTGGAACAGAGCTTCGGATAAGTAACCACATGCTGCTTCACCCACTTTTGTATGATCAAAAAACAATTTATTGAAATGTTTGTTTGAAATGTGTTTTTAAAAATGATATATTTTACAAAAAATTATGTATTCTTATTTTTTGATTGAATCAATGCAAATTTTTAGTATAATTTTAGAATTAATTTGCCTATTATTCATTATACATTGTTTTCACTTGAAAATATTATTTGTACTGCATCATTTCTACCATTTCATTATCAAATTACTGACTAAAATTACAAATTTCTTCACAGACACAAAATGATGTCTTTGGCTGGCAACCAGTTCTTGGTGTCCCCTGACCGAGGATGAGCTCCAGGACACTCGTGACCCTCGTGAGGATAATGCCGGGATGAATTACTGATCATTTACTGAGATTGATAAAGCTACATGAATGAAAGAGCTGAATCAAGGAAACACATGACAAACTTCTTGCTTAAATCCACACTTGATTATTCAGCAAGTTAGTCAGTCAGTGTAAACAAGAAATATTTGGACTAAAAGGTGAGAGAAATGCTTTTTTTTGCATCTGTCAAAACCTTGTGAAAAACCTGCTTGACTTCACTTTACCTTCTTTCTGGAGAATAAAAAGGCTGAGTACATTTGGATGCGCAATTGCCTTTTGCGTGCCTGTTTGAATACGCTTCTTTGAGCCAAAATGTGGTTTATGAGTTTTTATTTTTTTACCCAGCACTCACCCGCCGGCATCCCGGTGTCAGTGTCTATTTCGAACACAGCGGTAAGCCAACCCCCGCTTCTAACTGACAACAAAATATATTTTTGGGGTAAATAATCGGATTGAGTTGATCTCAGGTTACATTTCTGGCAATTGTTAAAATATGACAGAGGAGAACCAGAAAAAAATCACCATCGATTTTTATTGTAGAATGTTGAGTTATAAAGCATAAAAATCATTGTCCAGCCTTTTAGTTTCTCTATTTTGAACAGCAGGTCAAACTGTGGCCATTGTAAATATGATAGCGCGTGACATGTTTTCATCCAGTTTGACGGATATTTGTAAACATTTCAGGTTGCTATTCTTATCAATCATTAAAATGTAAGTTAGGTAATAATTTAGGTGGAAAAGAAGGAAGATGTTAGACACGTGTCAAACATATGGGACAACTTTGTCGTGACAAAAAGGGCAAAGATGATATTTTGAATGTCGCTCGCCTGTGCTTGTGCTATTTAGTATTTCGTTCTGCCGTCTGCAACTCGTTGCGTCTTTAATTCCCCTGAAAATGAGCTTTTCCTATCAATTGAATGTATCAAAAAGCTGCCAATTAAAATTCTGACAAGGTGGGCTTTTGAAGCTGGAGGGGGTGCGATGAGTCCGTCAGCTGACAATTAGCGGGGTTAAAAGTTTTAGACGAGAGAACACGCTAACCTTGACACAGGCTAACCGATTAAACCTGCGCAACGCCGCATCATTAGTGAGTTATCATGATGCCGCGCGAGGCTCAGACATCTACACTGCATTCATTAGCGATTAGCAGCTAATTAGCGGGTGTTGTTGGCAAGAGATAAAAATAGACTTTGATGTTGCTTTGACTTTGACACTGCCTCTGGCCAATGTTTGACGGTGACGTGGCCAAGCAGATTCCTCGTCGCTCGCCTGGTTTTTAGGTTTATCTCCACTTTGTATGATGATGATAATAATAATGCATATTGACGGATTCGTTAAATTAATCGCACGCCCAAGGCTCAAACTGATATTTCTTTCTTTGCGGAGCAGTTTTGTCAATCTTTGAATCAAAATCTAATTGAAAAGTGAAATTAAAATCATCTTTAATTTAACTCCTTTTTATTCTGACACGGGACTTTATTTCAAATTGAAACATATTCCGATCTATTACAATACAAAGATCTGTTGTGTTTCATGGGGGGTCTACAAAAATTGGACAATATTTATTGTCAAGATGCTAAAATTTTGAGAATTTGGACAATTTAAATCTAATGTTTCAAAACGATTAATCGTTTTTCAAAATAGTTGTTGAAAGAAAATTCGACCAAGTGACGACTACCATAATACGTGAGCACTAAACTTTGAAATGAATTGAAACACTTCGTTGCGGCCGTTCTGTCCATTGTTGGGCCGTTTTTGTCCAGGTCTTGTGGTGCTACAGCCCGGCAGGAGTAGTAAGAGGAGGGGGAAGCGGAGGGTATTAATTCGTTTCACTGGCAGGTCTTGCCTTTGCAGCCGGAGGCGTCGTTTTAACGAGCGAGGGGAGGTTGGTGTTGGATATGGGGGATGGGGCAGCGTTGGGCAAGCTGAGCCAAAACGGCCCCAGCAGAGGAAAACTGAGTCGGCCACAAACGACTGGTCTGGCCTCTCTCTATCTCTTGGATGTCAGAAGCGATCGGCGGATTCGCGTGTGGATTTCTGGGCTCCGTATGCAGAGCGATCCAAAGAGAAAAAAAGCTTCTCTTCGTGTCCAAGCATACTGAGAGCGTCTCTGTCGGCGCCATTTCCTTCTTGAATTGAAAAAAACAAATATTCACGTAATACAGTACCTAGCAAGCACATCAGCCAAAACTGTCTCCAAAGAGCTTCAAACAAAGTTGGCTACATTACTGAATGGCAATTTAAACAGGGTGTAGCAGCATGTGGCTCAATTTTGGCAACACATTAGTAAGTTTCGAAAGAATCAAAAGGTTGAACGCGAATAAAAGTAACATATGAGAGACTAAACGACACCATCTCCTTTGGAAATAGTTTCCCTTCAATCCAATAGATGGCGATAATGAAAATAAGAAATAAAAAACAATGGGCGCGAGACACAGTTGGTGTGCATAACAAAACGTCTGCTAACTTCTCCACACGCCAATCATCTGCTTGTATTTGCAGAATCCAAGCAAGCCGATAATATGAGCTTTGTTAAGATATGCTTCTAATTGAAATAAAAGGGTTAAAAGTATAAAAGTCTCCCCTTGAAGGTAGCACAAAGCTATTTGAATACACTTGAAAACAGGGCAATAGGGACGAGAGGAAATTTAGTGTGCGTGCGTGCGTGCGTGTGTGTGCGTGCACTTGTTTGCGTGCGTGCATACGACATTTTTTTCACAATTTATTCTCACAGTTTGGTGTACAGCAAACATTGCCACCCACACGTGTCGTTTGTCTTTGTTAGCCACTAGCTAGCCACCTGCTAGCTGCAGTCCTTGTAGTTGCCACCTGTTTTTTGTGCTAATTACGTGACAGAAACTAGACCCAAAAAAAGCAGTTTTACGCCTACATATGTTCATTCGTAGCACAATCTCAACTCGAGTGAAAAACTAAATAAGTACGGGAATTTAATGTGCAGTTGGTATGTATGAAAAGTTGATTTGGACGTGTGAAACGTCCATCTCTGTTTAACCCGGCCTCTTAGCCAATAATTATGCAGACAACAATCAATTTACATCTAATTTAATATAAGTGTTTAAGTTCCCATTTCTATGTAAAGGAAATGTGTTTATGTTCTATTTCTCCAATTGAAGTGGAGGTTTCTGCCCTGACAGGAGAAATGCTCTTTTGCCGTGTTTCACAGTACAAATTCAGTGCGAGACGCCGAATGTAAGCAAGCGAAACTTTAACCTACGAAGTATCTGCTGCCGTGAATCCAAATGATGCCACAGAGGTCCGCGGGGGTGACAAATGTTTTCAATTTATGGCGAGAAAAAGGGTCAGAACAACCCAGATTCTTCATCACAGCTTATCTGAGGTTGGAGCGAGGGGGGGGGAATCTATATAAATAATAATCATTTAAAAAAAAAAAAAGTCAAACACTATTTAAAGTTTATAAAGTCAAGGTTGAGTCTGCAACGAGGTGAATAAAGCTGAGTGTCGTCCCCCCCCCCATCCCCGACCTCGCCAGCTTTGCTTTATTCAAATAAAGCTCAAGAGGACGACTTATGTGGCCTTGCAGTGTCCAAATCAAAGAGCCGCCAGCCGGTGTCTAAGTGTTGTCGTTTGTGTGTGATGGATTGTGAGATCGGTGCTGATGAAATATTGAGCAGGTGGGGGATTCGCGTGCGTGCGTACGTGTCTACTCTCCAGCCACTAGAGAAGACTGTATGTGTCATTTGTCGGCAAGCGGTGATTTTGTGTTTAAGTGGAACAGGATGTTCTCCATGTAAGTCATCACTTGGCCCAATTCTGCAGCTCCAAATGACTTCCGAGAAGCCGAGATTCATCGAGGGCATCCAAGACCACGCCATGTCGTTTTCCACCAAGAGCATTTGGGACACATTGATTTTTTTTTTTGTTGGTACTCATTAGAACTATTTGGTTCTATCTGCTGTTTATTTTGGGTGTACAGTATCTTATATTTTTAGGATCCATTATTTGATCAATTATTTAATTAATTATTCAAATGATCGGGTGAAAATGTTTTACTTTGAGGTTTATTACGAAAATCACCCCGAGGTTATTTAGAATTGTTTGATGATTAAACGAAGAGGAAGAGATTTATTTTGTGATGACTGAATGTTTTGAATTCATCATGGTCATGACATGGAGTCCCTCATGGGTCACCCCTTGAGCCCTTTCTGTTCTGTTTCTATATGTTAGCCTTGGTCCAAATGCTTCAGGATCCCAACGTGGCCATGATGAACTGATTTAGCACATTGACCAGCTCAGTGGCCTAGTAGTAGAGTGTCCGCCCTGAGACTGGAAGGTTGTGGGTTCAAACCCCGGCCGGGTCATACCAAAGACTATAAAAATGGAACCCATTGCCTCCCTGCTTGGCACTCAGCATTAAGGGTTGGAATTGGGGGGTTAGATCACCAAAAAAAACGATTCCCGAGCGAGGCGCCGCTGCTGCTCACTGCTCCCCTCTCCCCCAGGGGATGGATCAAAATCACATGGGGATGGGTTAAATGCAGAGGACAGAGCCCTTTGAGACTGCTTGTGATTTAGGGCTATATAAACTTGACTTGATTGATTGATTGATTGACCTGACCAGAACAAAGCGATCGAACACATGACTCCGGTCCTTTATTTCAAAATGATGTGACTGGTCATAGGGGTAGGGTTACCCTAACGCTTTCCTTAATTTATTAATTTCCATGAAGTTCAAAATTTCAAGTTGTACTGAATAATGATGTGCAGGAGTCCAATTTAGAATCTTGGGTGTGATGGATGACCTTGAATTTTTTAAAGTTCTTTCCATGATTGATTTTTGGCTGTCTGGAGAAGCAGTGATCCTCATGTGAATCAGCAGCCGTCAGTCTTAATGGAGCACTCGCGGTGCGCCGACATTCACGCTAAACGTGTTTGTCAGGCCGCTAAGCACTTTTCACAGCAGCTGCCAATTCGCGAGGTATTCTCCACATCCCTGAAACGTCCGGACAGCGGCCAACACAGACCGACGACCCCCCCCCCTTACGTACATACACGCTTCCGGACGGCGGTCGCTGAACTTGTGACCTAATTCCCTGCTTTATTGATCCATAAGTCAGTGCAACACGTTATTAAAAGGCAGGACACGCTCGGTAAAACGGGAATCTGATGAATCTTTTCAATCTGTCGCCCCGTGCGAACGAGTAACAATCCGGAAGAAATTGGCTTCAAAATTGAGCACAGCGGCGCAGAACGTGGAGCGACCTTTGAACTGTGCAACTGTGATACCTCTGGACCCATTTGTGGGAAAGCAAAATCAATAGTGTTCGGGAAACAATAATGACGCGATGTGATGTACTTGCCAAATTGCACACGGCCGAACTACTGCAATGCCCCCGTTGAAGACGATAACGTGCGTCCCAACATCTCTCGCGGGTTCACAGCTGAGGTTTTGATCTTTGCGTGCGATTTGGTGGACTGTGCCGCGCGCCAGCATTTTATTGCAACAATCGAAGAGCGTCTTAATCACTGGCACTCTAATTAGTTTGTTGCCATTGATCAGCGCGGCCGCGTCCGTCCGTCTCGCTTTCTGCCGCCCCTCAATTGCAAGCAGCCAGCTGTCAAATGTTTCCACCTGAGGGATGTTAACGACAACCAATATGACGATCAATCATTTGGCCAACGGAATATATAGCGTAAAAATTAATGGGGACAAATCACTGAAATTAGAATTCCAACTTTTTTTTAATCCCAAAAAGTTGTTTTTTCTTTAAGTAACAAAACGTAATTATCTAATGATAGTTAAAGAAAAAGAAAAAGCACAGCACTAATCTTCCCCCATTCTCAAAAAACGAGCTCATTAGCTCAGACGAATGACTATTGTCCGTACCACATTTCTTTTTACGGTATGCTCGAGACATGAGGGCGCCATGAGCAACAATAATCAAGCTTGTAATAAATCCCACAAGAATACATTTTTCTAAATGACATCTGAAAACGCCACCTTGGCACTCAGAAGGAACCTCCGGGCCATCATATACGCGTGCACGTTTCACGAGAGGCGTTTATTTTCTTTGCGCATATATTTGCGGCGGTGCGCATCGCCGCAAGCGTGCCAATTTGAAGCTAATCTCTCCTAACATTGCCACCGTTTGAAAATCTCATGCGGCTCGTGGAAAGAAACTCAAACCATCCATCAAGTTGCCCGCGCCGATTAAATCGGGGAAGCCCGCTTTCTCATTTGGATTTTTTTGTATTTGGCCTATATTATACCAATACATTCTTAAATTCAGTACCATTCAGTACAAAATTCCGTACTAATCTTCTGTTGCTGTTTTTTTTCTTTCTGGCAGTAGCAAGGAGACAAATACTGCCATAACAAAAAGTGTGAGCACGACAAACAACGTGTTTTTTCTTGGAGCCTCCAGGCAGAATCCTGATGTTGGACTTGGACTGATTGTCCTCCTCCTTCTTCTTTTTCTTCCTTGCGGCATCTTTTTTTTTTCAATTATGCAGACTCTAGCAGGGAATTAGAGTGGTAATCTGGTTCTAATCCCCAAACAAACACATCGATGACCTCCATTTCCAGCCCGGCTCTGCGCTGCCGACTCCTTTCAGCTCTGCTGCTTTCGTTCAGCATCAGAGCTCAGATGCACTTTCATTGTGATTGTTGTTTTTTTTGTTTTTTTTAATACTTGGAATTAGTTCGACCTGGTGTTTCTGTTTCTGTGAGTGTTTCACACTCAAAGACCCCATCCACCAAATAACAAAAGATGTCAAAAGCCCTCAATGACTATTTATAAACACAAAGTGCAGCAAAGAGTTTTCGCTGTAGGATGAAAAATCTGCGTCAACTATTGTTGCCTTTGTAGAGGAATCCTTGCATGAAAGAGGAGCGATTGCGCAATGTCAAATATGACAAACGGTGAATCAAATGTTTTTATAGAAGCAAAGACATATTTACATTTTTTTGATTTTGCAAAATATCTATTTTTTCTTTACAAATGATGACAAAAAAATGATAATTCTTTGCTTTGTCTTTTCTTGTCCTATCACTCAATATATACAAATAGAAATACAGCTTGATGTTCCCAACGTGTCCAAGCATGAAGTGCAGACAATCTAACGAGACAAACGATGTGTAGAAATCAAATGTCAAGCTCATTAAAAGTGACTAAAGCACAATGATGGTCTCACCACTGAAGGTGAGAGAGCCCGTGCGGGAACCACAGCTTGTCCTGACTTGCCTCGCTTTGCTTAATTGACAATTTGTGGTCAGAAAAAGCGAAATAGGGCCCGCTCGCTAACAACACACAATTATCTGGTCAACTGCACAGACGCGTGGGCAAATATTAGCCCTGCAATTGTTTCACCCTTTCGAAAAACTCCCGAGAGTAAAAGGTTGCTAACCTTGGAGCAGAGCAACGTGTTTGATTGACTAGCTATCCAGACGACTGCATAACAAACTTCATAACTTCACGCTAGTAGCATAGCGTTAGCATTTGGAGCTAATATTAGTACAAATTCATAATAATAATAATAATACCGTAATTTCCGGACTATTAGCCACACCTGACTATAATCTGCACCAGCAAAAAAAATCGCTAAATGTTTTTTTTTATCATGAATAAGCTGCACCGTACTATAAGCCGTATGTGCACGTACGTTATTTACAAAGAAAGACGGTACACAGAAAGCCTTTTTAAAGTTTTAATAACATACTTTAACATGTCTTTCTAAACGCTGCCTGTGAGATGGCAGTAATATCGCAGGAACACGGATGTAATACAGCACTAACCGGGCTGTATAAAAAATAAAAAATAAACATACCGGTAAACGTCACTGAGACGCGGCGGTAGATTAGCAGCAACACGGTACCACAGCACTAACAGGGCTGGTTAATAAAACATACCAGTAAAAGTAAAAAAGAGCCAGTAAAAGAGCCGTCTTCATCTTCCTCCTGTGCACTGAAACCATCAAAGTCTTCCTCCTCAGTGTCCAATTGGAACAGCGTCATTTATCCTTCGCCACACACTTGGTCAGTCTCTCTTTCGTCGTCGCTTTTATCCATCTAGCATTTTCCATGATGAGGGTCTGTTCATGCTAATTTTATTCATGCACCAAGCGCTAAGTTACATTAAACTAGCGAGCGACACGTATAGCTCCAGAGTAGACGTGACTGGGAAATAAAGAAAAGGGTGACGCAACACAATGTCATCAACATCGACTGCCTTTAACTTAAAAGCGTCATCATATGAATCTCGTGAGTCTCCCATAATGACGGCTTGTGCATAAAAGCTTCCTGTCTTCAGCAAAGCGGTTGCCGCACAACAGAGGTCCACAGCCTTTTTACAAGTGTATAAAAGTGATCAAGTCATCACAAAAATCACAAAAAAATCCAGAGATAAGCCGCACCAGACTACAAGCCGCGGGGTTCAAAACTTGAGAAAAAAATTGCAGCTAATAGTCCAAAATTTACGGTACATTTCATTTCGAAGCGCCTTTCAGGTCACTCAAGGTCACTTTACAAAGAGTTAAAGACAAGTTAAAAACAAATTCAAACAATAGCAATCAGTAATAGTAAACACAGTAAATGGATAATACACCTCATCATGGCCACGACTGACAAAGAGGGAAGCTGTCTGGGCTAGCTCACGTGCTAACGAAGTCTGACAGGTGTCGTAGTGCCCTCGCGGTCCGTCAGGGACAGACAAGTTGCGTTGTCATGATCATGTGACTGCCAAGAATCACAACTCTGCGAAAGCAACTCATCACATGACTCGGAAAACGCATGAGTAGACGCACACAAGTGTCAAAAACCCGTGCCAAACAAAAGACACAGAAAGTCGTCTGTTTTCTGATGCAGCGGACATTTTAAGGTAATTTTCACCATTTCAAGGGATCCTTGACACGCAGAGTCGTCAGACAGATTTTTTTTTAAACTCACAAGCCCTTGAAGACGCTCTGTGCAGAGTACGAGGGCAATGCCAAGCGATGGCTCACACAATGCAACATCAAACTGCGTGTCGGAGGTTACAGTGTACTCGACAAGTGGCCGGCGGCCTGAAGACTTAACCTTCTTTTTGAGCGCCTTACGAAAACAGAGGCGCGGGAGGCAAGTGGATGCTCGCCGGCTTAACTTGCCGCGCTTCAATTAAGACTTGGAGCAATCAACTGCAGTTCACAAAACAAAAGTTCCCCTTCTCTCCAAAATTGTGACATTGCCGCAAGGCAAACCTTTTATCTGTACATAGGTTGTCGGGATTCCCAATCAATGGGGTGCACATGGGGCCTCAAGGGGGTCCAAACAGTCGAGTGGCGGTTGTAACAGTTTTATGTTTTCATTGTTTATCGAGTGTTTATTTATTTTAAATACAGTGGAGCCTCGGTTTTCAAACACAATCAGTTCCAGAAGGCTGTTCGAGAAGTGAATCATTCGAATTCTGTTTTCCTATTACAAATAATGGGGGGAAAATTAATCCGTTCCAAGCAAAAAACACGTCATTTTTTTATTTGCGCATTTTTGTCCGAACGCGCAACTGCACCGCGTTGGTCGCATTATTGTGACAGAGTGGCCGCTGAAATTTAAAAAATATTTTTAAAGTCCTGATGTACTTTCCAAAATTTAAGTGGACCTCAGTGCGCGGGATATTTAATTTTGTCTGATCGTGCAACTGCACCGCGCTGGTCGCATTATTGTGACAGAGCCGTCGCTGAAATTTAGAAAATATTTTTAAAGTCCTGATGTACTTTCCAAAATTTAAGTGGACCTCAGTGCGCAGGGAGCTTAATTTTGTCCGATCGCGCAACTGCACCGCGCTGGTCGCATTATTGTGACAGAGCCGTCGCTGAAATTTAGAAAATATTTTTAAAGTCCTGATGTACTTTCCAAAATTTAAGTGGACCTCAGTGCGCAGGGAGCTTAATTTTGTCCGATCGCGCAACTGCAGCGCACGGCCGAACGCGCAACCGTAGCGCGCCGCCGACCGCGCAACTGCACCGCGCTGGTCGCATTATTGTGACAGAGCGGTCGTTAAATTTAGAAAATATTTTTAAAGTCCCAATAGATTTTCCAAAATTTAAGTGGACCTCAGTGCGCAGGTTGCGTCTTTGTGTTTTAGGATGGCTTTACTGCTCCCATTTGCTTCATTTGGTGGCATGATTAGAGTTGATGCAATCCTCAGAGTAGCGAGAATGTAATAACGAACGGAGTCAGTTGGCATGCGGGTCCTCTTGGCTCATCTCGCGAGGTTCGACAACCGAATTTCGTCCGACATCCGGAGCAATAAAAATCTCAAAATTTTCGTTCGAATACCGAATTGTTCGAGAACCGGGACGTTCGAAAACCGAGGCTCCACTGTATAGGCAATTAAAATGGAATTAACACCGGGGATTGTCAAACTGTAGGATGCTTAAGCACCCTCCAGGGGGTATGGCAGTTTTGTATAACAATTACACTTTTACACTTTTTCCCAAGTGTGATTTTTTTTTCTCTCCAAATAACAATGCAATTGAAACCGAGAACTCCCAAACCGACATGAGTCCACCGCCGGGGGGTACGCAAGATTAAAAGTGTAATGGTGGACTAGTATAATTACACATTTACATTGCGTTGTGCCCAGGAAGGATTTGGTCTTTTTAATTATTTATTTGAAAGGGACAATGCAGGCTCGTGAGCTCTGTTACTACAATGCCTGCGTGAATGTGCCAACGTTAGCATACGGCTAATTTCCATTCATAGTGCCTCGGCAGGTAAAATAAAACCCACATGCATAATGTATTTAAAAACAAATCTCTGGATTCATGTTACAGGCTTTTTAAACGTGACACTTTGAAACAGGCCTTCTCAAACTTTTTAGGGTGGAGAGGCGGTGAGCCTCGCTTGTTACCAAGTGTATCTCCAGGCTGTGAGCTTAACATGAAATAATAAACAAGCTAAATAAAATATTACTCCAGTCACCCTGGGCTAGGATGGGTGGAGAGAATAAAAACGCAACATGTGCGGGGTGGTTGAATTTTGAAGTCAGTAATTATTCATCAGCGCCCAGCGATTGCGGAGAAAAGTCTGAAATGTTACCTTTTTTTCTTTTCTTTTTAGGGCTTTAAAGTATCCCCAAAACATCTGTGCTTTAATCCTGCATGACCGTGCATATTAGCATTCCAGCGTCGGCTTGCAAGGTGTGTGTGTAAATTTTGGCTGCTTTTTGCAGACGGTGCACCACGCCCGCCCCGTCGGCGCGCCGCTGAGTGCCTGAGTGCTGACAGCTCGTCCTCCGCGAGGAGCTGCCACCTTCTCTGGCGCTTCAACTCAATGTTCAAGCACGTCCATCACACAGTGGACACTTGTGGACTGAGCAAAAAAACAACAATCCGGCCTCGGTTTTACTCTTGCGGAATCCTGGAATGTAATGTTTGGTTGGACGGAGAAGCTCTGATATTGTGATGATGACGTGTTTGCTCAGCATTCAGACGGATTGCCATTTCCGCTATTTTACTTCTTCGTAATATGATTGCACCATTGTTCAACAAACTAAAACACATACAAAGAACAAAATGTGTGGATCAGTTAGTACGTGCATTCAATTATTTTTGTTATTCTAAACTCAAATGTGCAAATTTTTTTCTATTGATGTTTTGTTGATGTTTTGATTTAAAAAAAAAACAAAAAACAACGCATTTCTTCTTTTGTTTACGATGAATATTCAATTCGAGCTGAAAAGCCACGACATCACTAAACTGATTCAAACGCAATCAAACACCAAATGAGGACAATGTGTGCCATCGGTTTGGATTTTTCTGTGTTCAAACATAAATTATTTCCTAATGTTGTATCGATAAAGCAACGATGCTCTTTTTTGGGCGTTTTTCTAAATGAATGTCGGCTTCGGTGTCATTGCAAAATGGATTCCAACGCAATCAAAAACCAAAATTTGTGCCTCTATCAGGTTGTTTGTTTTCATTTTTCTCTATTTACGCTTTACTGAACGTACTTGTGGTATTTTGATACCACAAGTACGTTCAGTTTGAGCTCATTTCACAATTTCGTTCTTAATCGCGGCAACGCCACTCAACCGATTCCAGTGCATTCACAGAAGCAAACGAGTTCTGCTCTTGTTTTTCATTTCTCTCAGTTCAAACGCACCCCAAAAAATCTTTGATGTCTCACCACCTCGAGCATGTTCCTCCGAATTGAAGATGTCATATTCCGAGCCACGTGCCACCACCTTTAATATGATTTCCCGCCGCAGTTTTGTTTCCCCATCAGACACAAAGGTAATGACGTCGCATACGAAGCCATTCTCTTGCAGCCGTGCGGTAAATGTGTATAAAATTCTACGTTGAGCTCCTCCAGCGTCCGGGCAAACGCCACGTCAAGGGCACATTGCCGCTGCTTTCATCGCCACGTGGCTGCACACGTCTATTACTATACTATTACCGCCTGCGTGCCTGTAAAGTGAGCTCACAGCCTACCCGGAGTCGAGCGAGCGGGTAGCTGTTCAGCATGCGGCTCAGCGGCAGTAGGATTTATCGACGGCAAAGGATGTGCTCGCCGAGCAGAAGGCCAGGTCGGGTGCACGTCCTCCAATGGGCCGCCGGCTCTCGTGAGGCTTCTGCTTCAATCACGCCAGTGAATAATGCAGCCTGGCTGCGGCGTTGCCTTCAGAAGCAGGCGCACCGGGAAACGGCCTTGAGCCGGACAGTTTGCATTCAAAGCGCGGCGTCCGTGAGCAGATGTCAGCCGGGAGACGACGAGAATGACAAAGACAGAACCTTGCGGTAGCGCTTGGATGGCTAACGACTGCCGGGAATATATTGTTATGTACATCCTCATCAAAGCTCCGCTACACTACAAGGACAAACATATTCTTCCGGTTGTTATGATTAACAGTATTTCTTTTTTTTTTTGCATGTAATGGCAGCGCCGGCGCAATGCTCATTCCAATTTACCGTCAACCGATACTATCGGTCAGTCCCTGTGTGGAATTAGTTGTTGGAATTTATACATGTGCCCTCATATGCAATTAGAGAGGGAAATTTTCTTGGTATTATTCATCATTTATTTTCTTACAACACATGTTCTGGAAAATGGATTCCGACTCGTTCAAAGATGAACTATCTTGTCGTTTCCAAAATAGTCGTCTCTTTCTGCAAGCAGATCAACAAACAATCGTTATTCTGACTGCTCCCGAGTCCAATGCGTACACCGGCATCTTATTTTTCCCCGGCGGGAAAATCCCTCTGCATGAACATTGATCGACGTCGGTAGTCCACACGGAGACGCTCATCTAATCTTTGCAATCTAATTGAACCGGCGAGGGCAGTTGCGAATCGCATCGTACTCGGGTGGGTCGGAACCCCGCGGGGGAAGCAGGCGACACGAAAGGGAGGTTTCTCTGAGTTGGCTTGATCCGTAAAGATTAGCGCACGGGCCACCGCGGTGGCCTGGCTTTGATGCTAACTCCCTGGGAAAGGTAATCACCTGGGAAAAGGTCCCAATTATCTCCGGGGAGCACACATGCCGCTCCCATGGCTCCATTCTCCCTTTAATGGACCGACTCGGATTGGGAACTTCATTGATGAATACTGAGAGGAACTATTTGCATGCTACCTAAAGAATGTGATGATATGCGACGCATTAGCCAGTGTTATCCTCGTTATTTAATTGCAACAGCTCACAATTTGCATCTATGGCTACTGAGAAAACTGTCTACCTTTGCTTCTCTCTCCTCACAACATTTAGCCTCCGGTAAATGTCAAACTAAAACAAACTATTTTCCTAACACCAAACTACTAATATCCAATTAACAACTGGTCTTGCTAACAACTAAAAAATGTCCAGCTGGCAATGTTGAGTAGCGTCGAGCAGGCTTCCGCGGCTGTTGGTAAAACGAAACATGATGATACCTGATGATGCGTGTTTCCCTGACAAATCATTACAAGTGTGTACAGCATTGCCTGGTACCGTACACTGAAAAAGAGAATGAGGAAGCTTCCTTCCTCCTCGGTGGAAGCCAAATGGAAAAGAAAAGCAAAAACTGTTCCCCTGCGGTGGCACTACACTAAACTAAACTAAACGCTGTGATGAGACTTGAAAGCTGGCCGTGTATCAAGTCAACTTCCTTTCACAACGATCATTATTTTGAAGTGTTTGTGATTGGATCACAACCGACGCAGCGCAACAATAAACAACAGTCCAAACAACAATAAACCCTCAAACGTTAGTAGGAAACTCTATTCAACTAATTACAAACATGGGTATAATTACCTAATGTCGAGGAACAACTGGTGTAAAAACTAAATTTCATCCAAAAAGTAAGGTCATAGCTAAAAAGTAATGTGACGCCGATAACTAAGATACAGCTAACAACTAAAAACCGTAAAAAACCTAGCAAAAAAAACAACTAACCTGAAGCTAACAACTAATGACAAATAAGCTAACAACTAATGACAAATATTGATGTGAAAACTCACATCGGGCAAACAACTCACAACATATAGCTATAAACTAGCTAACAAATATCTAATCTACTCAAAAAACAGATTCTCAGCTATCCACTTGTGAACGACTAACATCTAGTTAACGACTAACATCTAGTTAACGACTAACATCTAGTTAACAACTAACGTTAACATTAGCTAACACTAACTCTTCAAAATAATGTGAAGCTAACAACTAAAATCTAGAAAAAAAACGCCTAACTAACTATTAACAGCATAAGTAAAAAGTAACATGTAGCCAACAACTAAAGTCTTGCTAAGAACTAACTGCAGCTGACGTGGGGAGGGGAGCTGGCAGAGTAGGCCAATCCCAACAGAGGGTCCAATGTGGCCAATTAGTGTAGCCGCACTCCCACCTGCTAGCTAAAATGCATCAAACCTTGAGCATCCTCATCAAGGTGATCACGTCTACTTGGCAGCCTCCCTTCTAGCCACACTGGAAGCCCCCCTGGTAGCACCTTCAATAATCATCCTTTACAATGAAGCCTGTCAAATAAAAAGGAACACAGTTACGTCAGCGGTCCTGGATTCACGTTAGTATGGAGATCTTCCAATTGAATGAATGAAATTTTAGCTACTAAGTTTAGTTTGTTCAAGTTTTCTTTCCAAGTGCTGCTGTCAATCAAACCGTCAGTGTTTTATTCCTCCTTTTCACTGCTCTGTTATTGTCTGGCGGCCGGTGAGCGACGGGCAACAGCGACCGTTTGGGATGTCGGTGGCCCACTTTCTGTCCTGGACTGATGAATATCCCGAATGCTTGCCGCAACATTCCCATGCTACGCTACGTGAGCCATGAAAAGTGTGTATGCGTCTAGGTGAGTGTCATTCCTGTCTGTCCGTCTGTCTGTATTGTCTCGTCTGTCTTTTCCCATCTGGTGCTGCCTCCTCTCTTCCCTCATCAACATGCCAGACTGATTATTTTTATTCTCTGCCCTCGGGTGTTTTTGTCTGCAACTACTCGACAAAAAAAACAAAAAAACAAAAAAAAAACAAGTGCATAAACAGGTCACCAAGAGATCCATTTGCTTTTATTTGAGACAAAACTACAAGAATTCTCCTCGGTATAACAGAAAATGCCATCTTTGTCCTGAATGCGCTGCGTCCGGAGAGATTAACGTTAAGTTTTTCAACCAGACAGGAAATTCTACTTGAGTCAGGGACAAATTGGCTAGCCACCTTCATTGACAGTTAGGAGTAGTAGGTCGTTAGCTACTCGCTAGTTAGTTGCTATCTAGATTTTAACTAGCTGTTAGTTTGGTTGAGCTAGATATTAGCTATTTGTTGTTTGTTAATTGTTGGTGGTAAAATTGATATGAGCTGTTATTGATTTGTTTTTTCACTAGATTTTAGGTGTTAGCTACACCATAGTTGGTAGTTAGATGTAAGACAGATGTTTAGTTCATAGCAACATGTTAATTGTTAGCCATAGCCTTAGATCAAGGTGACAATCGAAATACTAACATGAAATTTTATGGCCGTCGTGCATCAAAGAGGACACGTTTGTGGTTTTTAATCATGAAAGACGGGTCCTCAGGTCCACAAAGGGAAACGTCTGTGGTTTTTAATCATGAATGACAGGTCCTTGTGGGGGAAAGTGCTATTGTTGTCAGATTTTTTTTCTCTCCACCTAAGTGATCGTCACCTCCCAGCTACAACGAGGAGGCCAAGCGATCTGTCGCATCATCTTCATTGTAATGTTGAAAAAGACATACCGTAATTTTCGGACTATAAGTCGTGTTTTTTTCATATTTTGGGTGGGGGGGGGGGCGACTTATACTCAGGAGCGACTTATGTGATTTTTTTTCACAAATTTTCGAAATTCAAAAATCCGCAATGTAGTGAAACCGCGATAAATGAACCGCGAGGTAGCAAGGGATTACTGTCATTTAAACTGCAAGTGACATCACCGGCACCGCGCGGCGGTTGTTTACATAACGGACAAAGGATTCGATCACGGGATGACGAAGATGACGAAGGGCCCCACATTTGAAAGATTTAATGATTTGGAGTGACACAAGGTTTGAAAAACTTATTTATGTTATAGTTATTTGATATATTTTATTTCGTGTAGCAACTTGTATATGTTTTTATCGTTACAGTTCAGTAGTTGTTGGCTCATTGAACTCTTGTTTTGTTAAATAAAGAGCCGTTTACCAAACCCATGTCTTTCCTGGTACTTTGTTAACGCTACAATATAGTTATATACTAGATTTGTGCGGCACGCGCGCGGCGTTGTTAACATAGAGGACGAGGAATTTGATCGATGGATTTAATGATTAGGAGTGACACAGATGGTTTGATAATATTGTTGTTATTTGAAATATACTTTATATATCATTATATGGGTCTGTGGAATAATTAGAAATGCAATATACAATGAGTCAGATGTCAGCGGCCCGGCACATATGCGGCGCATACGCGGCATTGTTTACATGAAGGACGATCGATGGATTTAATGAATTGGAGTAACACATAAACGTTTGATAAACGTGTTATTTATGTAATACTTATTTGAATAACTCTGAATGTTACGTCAGGCCCGTTCTCAGCTCCTCGTTTGTGTATATGTCACGTTAGCATACCGTATCGTTTAGTCTGTTGTTGCTGGTTCATGTCTGTTCTTGGTGTTGGATTTTGACAAATGAATTTGCCCCAAAAGTGCGACTTATACTCCGGTGCGACTTATATATGTTTTATTTCACTTTATTGTGCATTTTATGGCTGGTGCGACTTATACTCCGGAGCGACTTATAGTCCGAAAATTACGGTACTAGCAAATGTTGAGCTAAGAGTGTCTCACAGTTAATGTCTAGCGATGCGAACTTGACATCAGGTTTGCTCTAGCATCCTGAGCATTACAGATATTTGCCATCTTTGTGACGCTAGGTTAAGCTAACGTGCTTCAAGGGCCTCAAAACAGACTCACAACAAGCAGATAAAAACATTTCTGACTCTTTGAACTTGGTGTGGGTGTGCACGTACTCGTGTGTGTGTGAGAATAAGAAGCGCAGCGACTTCAAAGGCGCTACTCGTTGGCTAACACACTTAAGGCGGAGATTTAGTCACGTTGCAGCTAAGTGAAAGCAGCAAAGTGTCGACGCGGAGGGTTTCACGGCGTCGCCGGCATTGTCGTCGTCTGGGAGGTTTGACACGTGTCATCCCTTGCCAGGTAAATATGCAAATGAGCGCCTTCCAGTGGCCAGGATTACTCACGGAAAGCTTTGCTGCTGCTTGATCCCTGACAACTTACATAAAAACATTTAGGAAAGTAAAACAGGCACCGTGGGTCACTCAGTTTGTGATCACCTCTCGTTTCCCTTCTAAGGAATGATGTAGAACTCCTGCGCTCTATCCATCAAGTTAGGAACGTTCTTGTCGTGACCCCGTTAATCCGTAAAGAGACCAATCCTAACATTGCACGCCAGGACAGTCCAACCGGTTGCGATCTTGTGGGTGGTAAAAGGATAAACCCTTGGCCCACTGATAACTTGGTGGAGAGGGCGCCCAGACCATCGAGCATATCCTCTGAGAATGTGAATCGGAACACCCTGGAATGTTTGGCTGTTTGCCGTGACAATCTATGATGATGATCCATCTACTGCGTCCAATGACCACCTACCGTTCTAGCCATGTGCCTACAGTATCCACCTACCCTTCATCTACCCATATGACTTTGTAGCTCCCTCGTCATCTGTCAGCCTACCTATCTTTTCTATCTACCTAGCAGGCCACCCATTTCACCATATACCCAACGACCTAACCACCTATATATACGTCTCTCACCTATCTTCCTACTTATCTCACCACTGACATACCCATCAATCTCGGACCTATCCATTTATCCCTTTATCTAACCATCTACCCTCCATCGACGATCTAACCTTCTACTGACTATCCATTTGTCTGCCACTAACGCACCTATCCATCTCCCTACCTATCTACCATTTATCTATCTAATATCTACTGTATGGACGCATCCAGCCATATATACATACACCTATCATCCATCCACCCACCCATCCATCCATCCATCCATCCATCCATCCATCCATCCATCCATCTAGCATTTACTGTACCCACCTGTGATCTATGTATTTATCAAGCCATCTAATCTAATAATTCTAAATATGTCTCTCCGGTCACAGCAATAATAATCATTGTAAAGTAATGTCAATAGAGTTCTAATTAAATTACTGACAATGTCTATCAAAACAGAAGTGTAGCAACGTAAGAGCACTATATGTTCACCTGCTGTGTGAGAGCTGACAAGCCGGGAACGCACACACCCCAAAACACACACACGGACACCCGTGGATGCACAGAAGCGCAAATGATTTATCCGTGGTGATTATTATAAAGCAATTGGAACTGGTCTACCAGGGTCAAAAATTGGATGGCGCCCTGCTGTGCTCACATTGCACTACTCAGCGAATGGACTAAAGTCTTGGGACACCTACAGATACCACTTTATGAAAAGATAGAAAAATTGGGTTTGAGATCTCTTTATGGATGAACGGAAGGTAGGTAAATCGAAGGTGAACGTGTGACATAGTAAACAAGCAAGTAAAATGTACAAGTGACCTTTTGTCAGTGAGAAGTGTTTCCAGTTAAAATGTGAAAAACCTGCTCAGTGAGAGAAAAGCTTTTGGTTTTCATTCTGGTTTCTATTCCTCCCCCCCCCCCCCACTCACTAACTCACCTCCCTCCATCTCCCCAGAGGAGTTGGAGGTGGAGTGAGCAGGCAAGGATGTGAAGAAGAAGGGAGATCTTTTCACCTTGAAAAGACATCTTGATCAATGTTTCATTGTCATCTCTGTGCCGCCGCAGAACCGCTGCAGACCAAACCTACTCATGAGGCACTGCGGCTCAAACGACACATGCTTTCCTAGCCACACCTTCAGAATGAACATCAAGAGATGTTTGGCTACTAGGTAGGTAGGTCAGTCAAGCGTGATAAAGAGAAAGATGGCTTGGTGGGTAGTTCTCAGTAAAATGTATCAGTCAGTCGATTATATTGTAGGTAGCTACTGATATTGGACAAATGGTTAAGTAGTTGGCTAACTAACAAGATGAAAGGTAGAAGGTAGCTTGGTTTTAAATAAACAGCATTGTAATTGGACAGTGTGTCTCAACCCAGCAGGTCATCAGAAAACATCTTCACATGTGCAGAGCATGCACTAACACAGCTGCATTCTAAAAAAAAAAAAAAAGCGGTATTCAGGCATGAATAATTAACATAGTTGATCTTGTGAAGATTTCCCAACAGGTCGGATCCGTCTTTTTGTTTCCCCAGTTCTGTCCGTTCAACGTCAGCAACAAACCAGATTCCACCAGGGCTAATTATGGTGATGGCCGGGAAACCGACCCGCACATGGCGGGATATTAAAACCGCAATGGTGGCGCATTATATAGGTGACGCTTCATTGATTTTTACGGCGCAATATATACACGGGCCATTGCTTAGCCGGTATTAGAGCACGCCGCGCTCCCTTCAAAAGCATCTGTTTCTTTGCGCTCGGATAGATAGGTAGTTGTGGAGGTGGCTAGTTTGCAAGGTAGAGGTTGGTAGGTAATTGGATAGACTGCTAGCTAGGTAGATGAACGCAGGTTAGACAATCGATGGGTAGAGAAAATAGATTAGCTTGCTAGCTTGCCAGATGTGTGCTATTAGCGTGCACTCCTGTCTGTTCAAAAAGCATCTGTCCATTTGCAGGGGTCCACTTTTCTCCCTCCACTTTATCCCTCCTCAAGAACTCGCAGCTATTTTCCCCCCCTCCGGTAGGTTTACGGCTCAGAGGGCTCGCTAACGAGAGACAAAAGCGTCAGCCGGCCAAGCGACGGACGAGGGGCGCTAAGCCGAGCGTGCCGGCGCCCGGACGAGCCTGACTGGCGGGATTTAGGAGGCAATCTCGGTGGGACGCTACCAGGATAGCGCGGGAATTGCGGAACATCGTTGGGGTCCACCTTGAACAAGGTGATCCCTGTACGTCTTGATTTGTTTGAGCGCTCGGGGAATATATCAAAGGCGGTTTGTGTGAAAGGGCCAGCACAGCTGCCGTTATTGTCAGGCTGCTGATTTCACCTCGGGTGCCATAAAATTCTACTTCAAGCCGCTCTCTGTGTCCTTTCACATGAAATAGTGACACGGGAACAACAGTGAACCACGGTGATATCACACTTGTACCTTTATAAACACTAACAAAGGGCATTCAAAGTTCATTCCGGTTGACAAATATAAACATTGACATGAGTGAAAGGTGAAGCGTGTCACTTTGTTGTTGGCTTGGTGCAGCCTCCCCAATCTTATCGAAGGGGACGGACAAAGTCTCAGAGGCTTTGATCCAATCTGCTCCTTAAAAGATTGGAATGAGGCATGTTCTTAGTTGGTTCTGCTTGCTGATCAAGTTCAGAGCAGCCTTGAAGGACGCGATCGATGCCTGGCCCGACGGACCACCCTGGACTTCTTCATCTCTCTTTCAGGACCTCTGGCGTTTGCCACGGGTCGTCAGGCGGACCTGAGATGAAAACTCTTGGGGAGCGCATTCGACCAAGGAAGCTGGGGAGTCAAGGGTCGACTTCAATGTCCATTTCTTCTTCTTGACGTCGGTGACACGGGAGGAAAAGACCGCAAAGTTGCAAAATTAAGAAATTGAATTTTATACCCATGAAACTACCTCGGAAATTCGTGGCTGCTCTTTATTTCAGTCAATGCCTTTCACACAGAATTTCAAACAGCGTATAGGGGCTACACAGCCACCACCAGACTTTTGCTGTTGGACTTGAAATGTTGCGCTGCGCTTTTAATTTATCTTACAGAGCGCCGTTAATTGGACGCTCACGAAAGCGCGCCGTCACCGTTCCGCGCATCGGGTAAATGAGGCGTCAATATTACCGTCAAGCGTCTCTCTACAAGAAAGCATCTGGCTCCGCTTGCTCGGCGCATTGACCCACACGTCAGCGGCCGGCCGCCGAAGAAGATGAAGGTGGTGCCCGAGGAGATTTTAATTGGACTTTATGCCTTCCACAATTGTGTTTACATGCCTTTTTCTTCTGGCTAAGCCTCGTTAGTGAGAAAGGGGTAATCTCTCCTTCTTGTTGAGAAAGTTCCACCTGTTTAATGAATCGGATATCAGTCGAAAGTTCAGATGTCACAAGGCACTTGACTCCAGAGCCAATGTCAGCGTGCTAATAACGCTCGTCGCTCGCTTTGGATCCGAGCTCAAGAAGAAGCGCAGCGCTGGAACAAAAAAGAGCTCGGCGCCAAGGATTTAGGGGCTTAGTAAAAAGGGAGATGATCCGAGCGGCTCCAGTAAGAAGGGGTTGCCGCCCGTCTTAGCGCCGGCTTAAGTGAAGAGACGCCAAAGCTAGCGTATCGTTATGTGCCGGCCGCGTTGGTCTTAAGGTGGTGCTTAACGGCATGGACAGCAAGAGCCTTTGGCATTAAGATGAACAGACCTTTCCCTGAGGAATGCCATTCAGAATTGTCTGATAAAAGGTACCGATTAGGAGAAGGAGGTTCAAGTCAAGCCTCTGAGCTGCGTAGCCCTTTTCATGAAATCTGTCGGAGAGGTTTTTCCTCACACGCTGCCATTTTGTTTGCGACTGCGGACGCATCACTCACCAGCGATCGGCGGCTGAGGCGAGATCAAAGCGTCTTTTTTTTTTTTGTCGTTTTTTTTTTTTTATCACCCCAAGATAAATTGCCTAACACGAGAGGAAGGACCCCATCAAGGCATCACCAGCTGATTTCATGAACAACTATCGTGACGGTAACCATTGGGGTGAGGGGGGTAAAAAGACCAAATGAGGGATTTGTTGTGCAAGAATGACGATTATCCTTGAGAGGAATGCCAGGAAAGGAGCGAGAAAACATCAAAAGGCACAACGTTGAATGGGATTTGCAGCCGCAACGCAATATGACAGAAATGACAAGCGGTGAGGAGTTAAATCCCGCCAACATGGGGAGGCCCATTTTCTCTTCTGCGTCAAGGCGGGGAGGGGGGTGGGGGGTATAAGCATTTTGAGGATTCGAATGTACGATCGGAGGTGGATTGATCGGCTTCGGAGGTAGCACAGCGATCTCGTGCCCCCTTTGGAAATGGCACGCTGCACATGATTAGTGGTTTGAAGGAACGAGAACCTGACCTGATTCTAGATTCTTCCTGCGGAGGGGGGACGTGTTCAAGGTCTGATTGGGACACCTCACACTCGCCTCACTTATCAAGGAAGACCTGTTTTAATGTGGCCTGGCCTGAATACTACCAAAATAGATTTGTACGTGCTTTCAACGTCTCATTTCCTTCTGTCCTTTGTTTTACATTTAAAACAGACTGAGAAGTTTTTCTGCAATTTGAAACAGTCCCCATGTGTTTTCATTAAAACAAAAAAATCTTTCTTGAAAATACACAAGAGATCAAGATTTAAAGCTCAGGTTTTAATACAATTAGACCATTTGCATACCAATAGTTTGGTCTCTGTCTTTTTTTTTTTTTTAATCTGCCTCTTTCTGAAAATGTATCTCGGAGTGAGCCTACTATTCCAAAACAACAACAAAAATAGCCATAGCTGCATTTGGATTGTAGGCTAGCTGACTTTCAAGCACACTGTTCCAAAAGGTAAAAATATTTATTCGCTCATAACACTTGCCAAGCTGCCAAATTTTGTCAATTGGTGGGAGTGGATCTGTCCATGCACGTTCACTTAGGCAAAAATTACACAGAGGCGTTTTAGACGATCTCCGACTACAAAAGACTTTATACGGCGTGGAGAAGATGATCCAGGCTCACACAACACAAGCGTTTATGACACCACTGCGGTTAATACTTTTTCAGACTTGTTGCTATGAGACGCCGGACGTTGGAAGTACAACTTGAGCCTTGAAGCCTAACCAGTCACGTCCATTCACACACAAAAAGTTCCCACACGTGTACTGTACTTAACTGCAACCTTTTCGGCATCTCACAATCAGCCAGTAGCCTTTTGGTGACAAAGTTAAATGCAGGGCTCTGCCAGTAAATGCCGTATCTTTTAGCAAGGGCAGCCTCATTCTCTCGACGACATAATTGTCCTTGGATAAAAGCCGGTGGAAAATGACAGGGTTTTACCATAATAAGCAGCTGAGCAAAAAAAAGAAAAAATATCAAATTCCCGTACCGCCGTTGTCACTGGTGCACTTTGATTCACTCACTCTGCCACACGTGTTTTTCTCCATATCGGGCCATCAATTTGGATGTAATTGCCGATGTTCTTTTTGCTTTGCCCGAAGGAGATAGGGATGCACAGCACAAGGCCTCAACTGGATGCACAGACTCATTATATATATATAATACTCACTTGCTTGAGTGAACCGGGGAGACGCCTTGATCGTTCAACTAGTGCCTTAGAAGATGTTTGGTTCCATATTTGTAGTTTTCCTGTCGACGTTTGGTGCCATTACTGTTGTATTCTTATGCCATACATATATATATATATATATATATATATATATATATATATATATATATATATATATATATATATATATATATATATATATATATATATATATATATATATATATATATATATATAATGAGTCTGTGCATCCAGTTGAGGCATATCCATCCATATATATATATATATAATATATATATATATATATATATATATATATATATATATATATATATATATATATATATATATATATATATATATATGTATATATATATATATATATATATATATATAAAGTAAAATACAAAGCTAACGTTTTACGTCACGATTCAGTGTTAGCTAATATGCTAGTAATATATGACTCTTAGCTGTCCATCGCGTTCGATTCAGTGTTACCTAATATGCCAGTAATATATGAATGGACATACATACATGCATGTTCATTGTCCTGATTTGGGAAATTCCGCCAGCAAATCCTGTTCAACTTTGTTGCGTGAAATTTGGCAGGCGTGTCTATCACGAGAAGACCCACAAAAAAGGCTCAACATCTGCTACTTTGGTTTGAAATGCCATTTTCTCTGTAGCACCCGTGAGAATTTTTTTAGTTTAAATGCAGCGCTCCAAATTTATAAGTTACATAAAATGAATTGTTTTTGTCACTGAGCACAGAAAACTCTCAAGAAGTCACTCTACTAAGTCGGCCATTTTGATTTGGAGCAGCAATTTGGGGGTAATTTTGTGCCCATTTTCAGCTGCCTTTTGAACGCCACCTCGACATTTTGCTGGAGCTCTATTGATGGTGAGATTACGTGGACACGCGACAGGGATGATTGATGATTGCTAGCTCAGACCAGCTTTTCTTTTGGACCTTGTTGCTCTTATACATCACGATTGGTACACCTCACTTATGCGGAGCCCCTAACCTGCAGAGATAAATTGATCCCAAAAATCCCAAAACAGTTTAACACGCTAGGCTCTCTGCTACCCCCACCTTTGGAAAACTTTTTGTCGCCAACAAATCAATGCGCTCTGACCGTCAATTGGGACACAACAGTTGTTGTTTTAAGGCCTGCATTTTACTCTCAGCATGCTTGGGTTCACAACAGAGGATAATGAATCAAATTATGCCCAATAGGACACGTGCTGATTGATTTATGACTCGTCTCACCATCAGTGACCAAAGATCTACGACCCCCCGCCAATACATAAAAAAAGATCAAACAGAAAAACTATGTAGCTCATAAATCTCTCCTTCCCAAAGCGGAGTAACATTAAAGAGAAACATGATGTAGTCTGCCCTAATCAGGCAGGTGTTTATTGGTTGATTCAAAACGCCCTTACCAAAACGACTCCCCAAGATTACAGGACGGGCAGGTTCTTGTATGACCCCCTCACCCCAAAAAACATCCCAAGATCAAAGACTATGACCCCAAAAAATGCATAGATAGATAAGCCATATAAATTTGGATGTTTTGAATCATTTTCAATCATTACCATAGAGAAAAATTTGCTAATAGATTTAGGACCCTTTCCAATACAAGAGCCAAAGATCATAGGACAAAATATTTTGTAATGTTATTTTCTTGTACTTTTGTTGCACCATCACTTTCTGACACATGTACGTAAGCGTGACATTCAGCTGCCAAAGTGTGGACCGACAAGTGAACGCACACACATGAGCAAACACACACACACACACATACACAAACACACACATTGTTGTACATATATAGCGTTTGTCATAAATCTTAATGACGCAAACACACATCCACCAAGACACGCACACACCTACGTAAGCGCGACATACGGATGCAGAGGCGCCTGACAACATGCCTTGCACGCACTGACATGATCAGTACAACATTGGGCATGAAAAGATTGTTGTGTCTTAATTATGCAAACACACGTACACACCATTGGGAAGCACAGACAAATGTGTGAGTGGTGCGTTCCTACATGCACACACACTTGCTTTAACAACTGTGTGTATTTTCTTAATCGCATTTGTTGCATTACACAAACACACAAATAGGTTGAATACAATATTGCATCGTTGTCCATGTGTGTCCTCTAAATGCCAACAGGCGCGCACACGCACAAACACACACTTATAATACACTCTATATACACTCTAATATCTTAATCTTTGTTTGACAATAGTGTGTAACTGCACAAACACACACACACATTCGCACTCGCCATGTCTCAATCTGCATGCGCGCTTGCGCGTGTGTTTTTATGCACATGTTTTGTTGCCACCAAAGGCCGCACATGAGCGCACACGTGCACTTTTCCACTAACACGCACGCCTACACGCAGTGTCCGCTGCAAAGGTGCGCGCACGCGCGTCTTCACTGTCTCGCTCAACTTGCATCAGGTGCGCGTGCGAGTGCGTCTACCAAATCCACAACTTAACGCTGCACCTCAATTGGGTCCGCACGCAACTTTTAACGTGATAATTTCTCCACGAGTTACCCCCCCCCCCCCCCTCATTTTAGCCAACTTACCAAACAGGGCGAGGAGGAGCTGCAGGGGTCCAAGAAAGAGGGGGAGGAGGAGGAGGTCCATGATGGCATGCACGGAACGATGTGAAGCTAAAAAGCGGCGGAGGAGGTAAATCCACGCAAGTGCAACAGCAGCAGCGGCGGCGGGAGGAGGAGGACAGCAGCCGTGGAGGAGGGGAGCATCGTGGGGATTTCAACTAACTTCGGACAAGGGGGCAAAAACGCACAAAAAGGCAGAAAAACCAATAAAAAGCTCGCAAATGCGCTTGGCCTTAAATGGTTTCCTTCAGCATCCCTGCAAATTCCTCAACTGAATTCCTTTGCTTTACTTGCCACCTGCGTGCGCCGCTCCGCGTGGAAACTGCGGATGATTCACTGGCGCGCGCGCTTGCCTCTGCGCGCTCCCGCCGCTCCTCCTCGACGCGCGCACGCAGGTTCGCTCTTTTTTTTCTTTTTTTCGTGTGTGTGTGGAGGGGCGGGGGGGCAGGGGGTGCTCGCCTGGACGGGATGCTCTGGCCCGGTCAGTTCGCAGAATGCAATCTGAGTGGAATCGATAGTCTATTTCGGGTTGATGGCGTCATAAAAGGAGCCGAGGCGGCGTGAAGTATGGGTGGGCAAGGCAAGAAGATTTTTCAGAAAACTTTATTGATAAAGGAAAAGCAACAACAAATAATTGGAAAGGTGCGCCTATGATTGATATTTTTCTCATCACTAGAACACAGCCCACAAACACGATTTGACTAGATAGTTTGATTTACACTGAGTCATTTTCAAAGAACAGATAGGGTTTCAAATTAGGGTTCTAAGACAGGGAGAGAGGTGGAAAACCAAGGTTCGGGTTCCAAGCAAGGCTTGGGATTCAACACTAATTAGCTGAAATCACTGTTTTGATGGTTAGGCTTTCAAATGACAGTTTCAAGTCTGAGTCAAGATTTAAAATTTTAGTCCAGATAAGAGTTTTGCCGTGCACAAGTCCCGCAGGCCTTCTGCCTCTCATTCCGCACCTTACAAAGGCAGTTTCAAGCTGAACGGTTAACCAGACCAATACATGGGGGGGGGGGGGGGTTGTCACAGCATCGAGCGGAAAACGAGTTAGTGCTGAGATGATGGAGCCTGACATTGTCCAATGACATTTACTGGCTGACAGGAGGCATCATCCTCTGTCGGAACTGCGCTTCGATCTTGATCCTTTCAAACGTAAGATTTCAACTTGGAGTTAGGGTTTCAAAATCTTGCCTTTAGGTCTGAAATAAGGGTTTCCAGCTTGGATTAGACTTGCAGAGTCTAGTCAAAGTCTTCCTGGCATTCAGCACCAGAGCCAATTTGGGGTCCGCCTGTGGTTGAGAAAATGTATGTTTATTTATAGCGCATCTGTGTGTCAATTCCTCAAATATGAAATTTGGTCCTCTGGTGGTGTTCCTTCGTCACATTCCAAAAGATTTCTTGGAGGAAATGAATTGCAGGACAGCGGCCTAATAAAAGGAATAATCAACTGGCTGACGGGCATCGGGAGAAGATGGGCTCCAAACACCGCCATCCCTCTTTCCCTCCTTCCTCCAACAGGCTCATTAGCGCAGCACCGCCGCTGCCTCTGTGCTACGACGCATTTATAATTCAGCATCTTTGTGGCCTATTTACTGTGCCGGAACGTCAGACTTTAGCCAAACTGGCGTCTTTACATGTTAGCTTAGTGCTGGCTTCAAGGAGAATTTGATATCCGGCCAGGCTTTTCTCTCATTCAAGCTTTCCGGGGTCAGGACCTTGCTACATTTTTCACTGTGTTTCCTTGCAGGCTGCCTATTGCTGGGACGAGTTTGCCTTTGAAAAGACACTGGGGAATTTTCAAACTGACCATAAAATGGCAGCTTCAAACCAAAATTGACGAGCTTCCTTTGTTTTTCAAGCATGACATTTTGAGACTTCTCGGGCAGTTCTCCAAAAATGAGGTGCCAGTATATTTCCAAGTTTTGGTTTTTAAAGGACCCTTGGAAAATGATCCGAAAGCAGTCAATTCATACCAAAATGGCTGACTTCCTGTGTCTTTTCAGGCATGACTTTCTCAGATTCTACAATTTTCATAGTTTTAAGTCAAACGGGGTTGAATTTTTCAAAAATGAAAGAGCCAACTTGAAGGACACTTAAAAAAAAATAGCTGACTTCCTGTGTCTTTTTTGTCATTCATGATGGACATGTCTACTAAAAGTCATCAAAACGGCCTCAGTGGACTTTTTTGATATTTTTTTTAATATGGGGGGTTCTTAACACCGAGTTGACTAAACTTTTGTGGTAAAACACTTTTTTGGTTTCATGTAAAACACGTATACCACTTCCACACACTGCGATTAACTGGTGTGTGTGTGTGACTCAACATGTGCACTTTGTGTCTGTGTACTTTGTGTGTGAGAGTGTATGTGTGTGTCTGTGCGTGCACGCATGGGTAAATAACAAGCGGAGAGATTAGCGCTGAGACGGCTGCGCTGCCACTGTTTGTCGCGCACACACTTCAGTGGCAAATTCGCCTGCTAATCGGCTGATTTGAAAACGAGCAAATTTGCTCAACAAATGAATCCCAAAATTGAATTTTGAGGCAGGTGGGCGGGCGGGCAAGTTAAGACGCCAACGCTGAGCTGCTGGATAGAAGCTTGGCCGAGCACGTGGGAGCAGATTACCGGCATTGTGTCGAGTCCAAATGAAAAGTCGCCAGTGGAGCAGGTGTGCCAACGAGAACACAGCGGCAATAATACAAGTCAATTCAATCCTTGGCGTCCCTTTTTTGCAGCTATTCCTCAAAATAATCATTATTGACTGGAATTAGGTAAAATAAAATTGATCCCTCAACCCGAATGGCCGCCTCAAACGAGTCGGTTAATCAGCTAAAAAAGAACTGCTTCAACACAAAATGGCTGACTTTTTTGCGTATCTTGTGACATGGCCGCACAATTTTGGTTTGATCAGTGTCAGGAGTTCATCTCTTTTTGTTAATATTGCAGAAGCTCATCTTCAAAATGATAATTTATCTTGATGCTATGCCCGCGCTAGCTGCATAGCTATCAATTTTACATCACCCATAGAAAAACTGCTGTTGACTGATTTGGGGGGCAAATTCCTTGAAAAGAACATCAATTGTCAGAGACCAAGACTTGAGTTTTCAGTGGCATTCCGGAGCCGTCATTTTTCATTTTCCCCCGTCTGCGCTGGAGCAGAAAGGCGTCCCTGAAGGATGTGACGCCGGCATAATTATTTCTCCTCCCTGATTAGAAAAGCGTCCGAGTGACAGTTAATTGAATCAACCTTCGTTCTGTCGCATGAAGAACAGCTGCAACACAAAGATGCTCGCAAACATAAGTTTCACGGAGGTTTTTGGGTGGAGCTACCCCCCCCCACACACACACACACACACAAAAAAGCTATTTGCTGAGTAAAGAAGACAGTTAAAAAAGAAAAACTTCCAAAGAAAAACAAAAGACCTTTTGGGATTGGTTCAGCCAGAGGACGAACAGATTGGTAAATAAAATTAGCCTGTTTTGAGGGGGGCGGTCCTGTTTGGCCTAAGCGAACAACTGTTCATCTCGGACGGCGAGCAACCGAATTGGGTCGTCGCAATTCATCAAAAGAGTCTTTGAAATTTTGGAATGGCTTTGTTTGCATCTTGAACATACTGCAACAGACTCCAAGTTAGGAGGGAGACCTGATTCTTATTGTGTTTACTGAAACTTAGTTGATGACAATTCTTTTTTTGCAGTCAAAAATTTCCCTTCTAAATCAGACCTTTGATGTTCTGTAAGATGGATGCAAGAAAAAAAATGGAGGCTCTTGTCAGTGGGCTGCTCATGGCGTGACGTCACGAGCGTTAGCTTCTTGACATGGTTACGGTGTCTTCTGAAATCATTTTGACGGCTAGGAAAATTACAATCTGCCCCATTTGAACTTTACGCAACCTTTTCAAGCCCTTGCATAAAAAAAAATAAAAATAAAAAAAAAAAAACCTGATGGGGTTTTTCTCCCCTCATCTTTGGTTCGTGACAGCTTCATCTACATAACCGCGATGCCTGTTGGGGGTTGAATTAAAGATGAAAAAAAGTTCTATAAAGGGCACAAGCGAGTCAGAATAGTCGCTTCAAACCATGATGGCAGACTTCCAGTGGTTTTTCAGGCATGGCCTCCAGAGAAGTTTTGGAGTTCTACTTGTGTGATAAACCGTCGACTAATGTTCATGGAAGTCAAACTTATCACTGAGTTAATGAACCAAAATGGCGTGTTTTCTATCTTTTGTCGGTGTTACTCATGATAGAACCGCCGCCCAAGTTTCACAGTGCACTGTCAAACTTGCTTTGGGGATGTGAATTTTTAAATGAATTCCTCTGAGAATTTATCGTCTCAGCGTGGCTTGTAGGGATTTGTTTTGTGGGTCTTTGCTCAACATGTCTACCAAATTTCACAATGTCAAGTCAAACTGGCTGAATTTTAAAATCGAAAATCCCCGGGGTGCAACTTGAATTTATTTCACAGGAAGGAAGACGCCCTCCAAGCAAATGTCAGGTGTTCTTCTTTGCCGTGATTATCAAGCCACGGAGTCGACATCTCCGTGACCTCTGCCTATGATCGGCGGCCATGTTTAATGGCACTTTGCTTGCGCGGTTTTATTAGCTGGCTGTTATTGGCTCCAAAAATAGACGTTTGGCCGTGATGGATGGCAAAGGGTTGGCTTTATTGCACGTAATGGAGCTCGGTTTATTGTCAGCGGTGTGACGCGGCCAAATGGCGCTATCAGCACAACTCTAACGGTCGCCGTCATCTTCCTGTTAAAGGCAGAAAATACTGCTTGACTTAGCAAAGGTGAAATTCGGTCACCATATCTGTTGTAAGAAGAACCACGAGTCTGACATTTGGGTTTGAAGTGGCTATTTTTGGCTTGGTTGTATCCTGGAGGAGCACAATAAGAATTCAGACCCGGAAGCCTGTTTTATTACGCCGCATAAAATTTGGTGTGTGTGTGTCATAGGAAGACCGACAAAAAAATTCATGCCTGAAAGAGAACAGAGTCCTCCATTTTGCTTTGAAGGGATCACTTTGTCTCAGTAACACCCTTGAGAAATTTTTTTTTTTTTTTTTTAAACCCCCAAAGTCAGTTTTGCTTAGCAACGAAAAATTTGGCAGAAATGTCTGTCATGACTAGGGCCACAAAAAAAGTCTCAAAAAGCTATGCCGGAAAAGACCAAGGAAGTCTAACATTTTAATCTGAAATGGCCATTTTAACGTAATATCACTCTTTTTTTAAAAATCCTATTCAATTTTGCTGAGTAACATAAAATTTGCCAAGTACGTCAATAATGGCTTGACACAAAAAAAAAACATGGTTGAAAAGGCAGACCAAGTCTGCCAATTTGGTGTCAAGTTTCTTTGAGAACGCATCCAATGCATGCAGTTTTGTGTTCGGCTCCCCTTGACAATATTACACACTAATATGCACGTGTGATGATTTGTTCTCGATATAAAGTGAGCGCCTGTCGTATGAGAGGAGCAATGATCCAAATGTTCCTGAAAAGCAGACAAGACGAGTTTCCTCACGGACATTTTCAAGCAGAAGCCGTAAAGAAAGTGCACACTCTCCACCCAGAGGACAGCTCCCTCACTCCCGACGTCATTCAGACCCCCATCCATCAGCTCAAGGTTCCCGAGCGCTCTCCTCCTCTTCTTCCTCCGCCGCAAGTGTGCCGAATTTATCATTCTTAGATAAAGCCCGAGCTGGCCGGCTTTCGCTCCGGGCCTGGGAATTTACGGCCGCAAAGGCCCCCGCCCGCCACCACGACGCTGACGCCGACAGCGACAACGGCGCAATCTATCGTGCCGCCGCCATCTATTTCTAGCCCGCCAACATCGTTCACGCCCGTGACAAATGACCTCTCCTCCCAACCACACGCACACACACACCAATATGTTGTCACCAGAGATGTCCGATGCATCTCTAACTGTTCCTCTGCGGACCTTCACTGTCAACAAGACTCCAAATGATTTGAAATTGTACTCCAGCAGGACGGCGATTGATTTTGAATTACAAGGTTGAATTTTGGTCACAATTCTAGAATACCTGGGCAAAAAACATCTGGGTTTTTTTTTTTTTCTTTCAAGAACTCTTATTGATTTTTAATTATTTTCAAGTGACAAATCAGCTGATTCAGAATTACCTTCATCTAGTGCATAGATGTCAAACTCAAGGCCCGGGGGCGAGATGCGGCCCTCCATATAATTTTATGTGGCCCGCGAAGACAGATTTCGCATCAACTTTGTGTCATTACTAAAATTACAAATTACTTAAAAAAAAAGAGATATTGCTTGCAATTCGTGTTTTTAAAATATTTGAACAGTTTTTACTAGTCTCTCAAAACTAGGTCACTTTGTTATATATAGAAAATGTTGACATTCATAATGGCCCTTCAAGGGAAACTATGAGTACGATGCAGCTCGTGACAAAAATGAGTTTGACACCCCTGATCTAGTGTCTGATGTCGAATTTTATTTATATTTCAGATTGCTGCACTCAAGAAAGGTAAATTAGTCAATTATTAAAAAGCAAATGCTTTGAACAATTTAGATTTTAGAAGGAAACGTTTTAGGACAAGAAATTTGTGAATTTTTCAACCAAAAAACTAAAGTTGTAAATGGACACAAAAAAGTTTACTTTAACAAATTAAAAAAATAAATTAAAAAATAAATAAAAAAAGAACAGAAGGCAAGCAAGATAAAACAGCTTGACAGAAAAATATTACAAATTTAGTGTTATTACAATTTACAAGAAAAAAAAAGAAAACTTTCTGAGAAATGTGTATATGTAAAATATGTAAAATATAATTTTACTCCTAAATTTTAATTTCAGTAAAAAAGAATGCTCAGGAAAAAAAATGAAGTTACTAGCAAGCATTTTAAATTTACAAGATCCCACAAAATCGTTTGGGATTTGCAGGAAATGGAGGCTCTTAAAGGTCTCCAAAGCCCAAGAAAGGAAGCTGCCATTTATCTCCCTTAGAAATGGGCACGAGGCCCGGCAGGCGGGCCCAATGACGGAGGAATGAAGGAGGAAGAGGACAGGCAGCCGGAGGTCAACGACAGACGGCCAAAGCGGAGACGGCTTTGCCTCAGGTTGCGCGCTAATGAGCACAAAATGATGACCCTCCACCTCAAAAGTCACGAATCTAATTGGAAGAAATGAACGCCTCGTTAGCGCCCTAAGTGCTTGTGATTGAAACATAAAACGCAAAACTCGCCCGGAAGACCAGCCAGGAAGCGGCGCAAACGCTGCCTTTGATTTGCAAAAAAGAACCAAAGCAGAAAATCAAAGCGATTATGCCATAAAATTAAATAACATCATCACGTCAAAAAGAGTCGAGTACTCATCAAATCGTTTCATAAATGGAATGTGACACAATTCAAGTAAATTCGGATTTCAAAGTGGAACGATTCAGTGGGATTCCAATTTGATTCGACAATCGTTTGATAAATAGAATGCGACACAATTCAAGCAAATTCGGATTTCAAAGTGGAACGATTCAGTGGGATTCCGATTTGATTCGACAATCTTTTGATAAATAGAATGCGACACAATTCAAGCAAATTTTGATTTCAAAGTGGAACGATTCAGTGGGATTCCGATTTGATTCGACATGGTTTTTGGAATGATTCAACTGTCGCATCGCAATGTAACGACGTGCGTTTGTCAGAGCGTCAATTGCGAGGCAGCTTGCGATCTTTATGATCCAGATGCTCTTGAACGTCTCTCCTTCAATACGACATCTAATAGAGCCGCCGAGCTATTACCTGTGCTGTCACGCTATCGATCCTCCGCGGTGCTATAAAACACAATCGGAGGGGGAAAAAAAAGACTCGCATACACGAAAGGCTTTGCACATTCTTCTCCTCTTTCAGCTTTTTAAAAAAAACTTAATCGGGGTCATAAAACAACCGGACAGGAGTCAGGGACAAAAAGCATCTCGACTTGTGGAAAACATAGAGGTGACCTTCAGATAATCGGCTTTATGTGGACTGATGTTGATTTCTATCAAGTGCACGAATCATGTTGTTGTATGAATTATGAAGCAGTTTTGTCATCTTTGAACAGACTCCCCATCCCTGGAGGGATCGGCAATGGATTGGAAGGAAATGGCACTGTTGCAAATGACACCATGTAAACTTTGTCGTAGAAATGTGCTTAAAGAGGAGCGGAATTCCAGGCGGGAGCCGACGGGAAAGAAAGAACAATTCCAGAAGGAACAGAGGCAAACAATCATGCTAGCATCAGTTCAAATCAAAGTTTTTGCTGCCCAATACGAGAGTCCTGTCAAGCCAACTCAAACAGGAAATAGCAACCTGCCACAATAAAACCGCTACAAAAGAGTGCTACAATGCCGAAATGACGAGTAGCTTCAATTGCTGTTTGTGCGCAGCGGCGCCATTACTGCGCTGCCATTGTCGTCATGACACGCTGACTTGCGCTCTCCCTCGCTTTGATTGGTCGCAGCTCGTTTGTCAGCAGTCACTGTGAGATCTGACAGCTTGGTCTACGATGAGGTGCTCTAAAAATAGCTGGGATTGGGCCACATGAAGCTCACGCGCCAATGATAGCAATTACTCAGAGAAGCTAGCGACACAACTTGGCCACTGCACTGCTACTCATTCTCAACAACACAACTCGACTTTGTTAATATATTACTCCACTAGTGCACTACATGAGGACAATTAAGGAAAATTGTAATCTTATTTGGATTTATTAGTCCACCCTAAACTCTTGATTGACGCCCAAGTTGTTTAAGTCACATTAAAAAACATCAAATAGGCCAGAACCGAAGCCAGATGATGGGACATTACGGAAAAACATCGTTCACGGTATACTTCAAGAGTTATTGATTATTATAGAGGGACATTAATGTGATACGAGAGACGAGACTCGATGACCCGACTGGTGAGTCGCTCTACTACAGCAGCGAGCCGCAGCCTGCACGCACGCGCGTGCGTGCGTGCGTGCGTGTGTGTGTGTGTGTGTGTGTGTGTGTGTGTGTGTGTGTGCATGGCGTCACTGCAGGGGGCCTGAGCGTCATCTAATTAGGTTCCAGTCGATAGATTGTGAAAGACTCTGCTGGGTTCTTCCCTTGACGGAAGGAAGGAAGGAAGGAAGGAAGGAAGGAAGGAAGGAAGGAAGGAAGGAAGGAAGGAAGGAAGGAAGGAAGGAAGGAAGGAAGGAAGGAAGGAAGGAAGGAAGGAAGGAAGGAAGGAAGGAAGGAAGGAAGGAAGGAGCATGTTGGATGAGGAAAGCGCTGTTCTAGTGTCTTCTCTTCTCTCCTCCAGGCATCTAATTGCCTCCAGCAAACTGACACAAAGAGGTAAAAGGACGAGAAGGTTAGCGAGGAAGGAGGAATAATTTTTGGAGCGGTAGATCCTCACGGGGGGCCCGTCTGTCCCTGAGCAAAACAAATGGACTCCTTTCGGAACTGAATGCGTTTGCAAGGTTTTGTCCCAAAGGTCTGCCGGGCGACACGTACATCCGACCAAACAACGACACTTGCAATTTCCTCAGGGGGGCGCCACCAATGGCGTTGTACGTTACTGCGAGTCCTACTTAAGGGCTAAACTCAACACTGCACTGCGACGAAATGTTGACGTTCTTGCTTGGCTCTACTCGTACTCGACGACACTACAAGTGCGGCACCACTCAATTACTGAGCTGCTACACTAGCCAACTGCTCCGTTCTTAATTGAAGTCAGTAAGTCCTGAGGAAACTCTGGTCCCACACTAATCTAATAACCAGCCCCGACCCCCCAACCCTCCCCTGACCCTGATTCGCCGCCCACGCCACTCGTTAGCGCCAGTCGCCGCTAACCGTTAACCAGCGTGTTTGCTTTCCCAAACGCTCTAATTGTTTGTTTTGCTGCATCTTTAATTTCCATTTCATTTACATCCATTTGATCAGACGCTCGCCTCCTTCCGAGACTTGTTTTCCCAACTGTAGAAATTACTTGATCAGCACTATTTATCGCTTGCTTTTTCCAGAATAAAGTTATCTTTTTAAAAAGGCGTTAAGAACAGAGCGAGAATTAAGTCATTTTTTGTTGATTTGGGGAGTTTGTTGCTAGCTTATGGAGGCAAAATGGAGTCACTTACAGATCCAGAAATGTATCAATCGAAAACGCCCGATTTCCAGTGATACAAGACAACACAAGATTGCATCGCATGCGTCAGAGGTCACCATGAAATAAGTCTTTGTCGTTAGTTAACAAAGCGCTCCAGGGCAACGATCTGAACAAAGAGCGGTTAGCGTTTAGCCGGGAGCGTCCTCGCAGAACCACCGCGGCGCTTTTCATCACGGCAGTAGCGGCAGCCGCTGTCACATCAAGTCTCCGCACGAAAGCTAAAGCTGCGCTCGTCAGCAGCTCGCGCGTGGGCCTGTGTTGATATTCTGCGCTAATGATGACCCCCTTGAAGGTGCTCGTGCGCTGGTGCGCGTGAGATGGTCTTGCTCCACTTTTTCATCATTTAAAGTCGAGCATCACGACAATATTTACATACTGCAGCATTTAACAATGTTCTGCACACTGTAGTTGAGAAAATGTATTCGGCAGTATTCATCACACAAACACATTTTGAATGTGAACCAATTATTTGACACCACTTTAGATTTTTTATTTTTTATAATGACTTTGAATTGTGACTCTGGTCCAAAATAGTTCAGCCTCCAAAAGATTGCATGGTTTAAAAAAGGCCGGACAAACGACGGTCATCCATTTTTTAGCGGTCAGCATTATGGACTAAATGGACTATAAAAATAAACCTTCTGGCCATCGCCTGGACTTTGCTTTTTTTTCTCTATGTGGCCCATGGAAGAAAACATTTGGACTCTCCCAGTTGAAAAGGATAAGCAAACCAGGAATTTGGGGATGAAATCATCAAACCTTTACGAATTGTTATCCCATTAACGTCTGACTAGCTTTTACACTGAATTTGTATTAATATCCAAATTGATGCAATTTGTCTTTTCTTTTCTCAATATAGAGACCGAGTGAGCATCTCCAGAGGCACTCTCCTTCCTCGTCCTTCTCGCTAACCCGATGGCCACGCACACACGCACGCAGCACTTGCCAACAAGCTTGCTACTTTTTGGGGGGGAATCACGAGGGAATCTTGCGTGTGTGCCAAGAGGTATTTATTGCTCTCGTTGCTTCTCGTCTGCTTCATTTTTACACCACTTTCCTCGTCTTGTCCAAGTGGGCGCCGCGTGAGCACTCTTCCTCCCGCCTTGGCGTCTCCAGAGAGTTCCTCAGCTAATGGAAAACAACTCGGAGGCGGGAGTCGTCATCGCCTTGCCAAAAAGTTTCCTCCGACGAGCCTCCGGTTGATTTGTTTCCGATTTTAAAATGTTGTAACGGGCTGCGTGAGACATCGACCTTGCGTGTTTTTTTTCACTGACGGGATCTCTCAATTTGTTCCCGGTGGAAATCATCACTTTCAGACAGCATTTTATTTTTCTTACATTTCACAAGTCAAACATTAAACATGCAGCGAGTCGACAATGGGACGTAACGTAATCCACTCCATAATCCCAATTTATCTCCTATTTGTCCCATAGGAGCTCACAGAAACGGGAATAATCCCTTCCTGGGTCATATCCACAAAGTGAACCCCTGACAAAATTCTGTTAATGTCAACAGGAAGCAATTCTGGATCTCTTAATTGTTGATTATCCAAGTGTTCAGAAGGAATTCTGGATCTTGTTACAACAAGGAATTCTGGGTCGGTAAGTGTCTCCAAGAAGGAATTGTAGATCTATCAATGTTGATAAGAAGGAACTTGAATCATATTCTGTATCTGTAAGTGACTCTACAAAGGAATTCATGATTATGTTAGCATTAGCCAGTTAGCTCAGGTTGATCTCTTTCAAGTCTGCCGTGTTAGTCGTTTTGCAGTTTTGTCTTGAGTTCTCTTCTTCTCTGCACGTGAACATCAGCGGCCCAGCCTTCCCAAAATAACACGAGAACACAACTTTTACATCAGATTGGGACACACAGGACTTGCTGTTAGTTTGCTAACATTCATAGGAGGAAACGTTTATTGATAGCGACATGTAAACGCACGCACGTGGTGCTGAAAAAGCGTTTTCACATCGCTGCTGCCGGTGTTTCCACATTCACTTCCACGACACGAGAGCAAAACGTGTTTGCCTACTGCAGGCAGCTAATGAGGCCCTGCTTACATAAGCTTACACTTTCATCAGGTAGCTGAGAAGAAAAAAATCACACCAAACCAAGTGCACTACACAGACAGACAGCACGCACCAAACTGAGTCTAACATTTGTATGGAATAAACCCTCAATTTCCCTCCAAGAATAAATCATTTTGATCCATCTAAATGCAATCAGATAAAATATTGCATTCGACAATACATGTATCTTCTACTATATAAGATGAATACACACTTACCTTAGGTCATTAAACAAGACTTAAAAACATGTATTATTGAATATCCCTAATTTACTCATTTAATCGAATCAAACAAAAAACAAATATGAAACTGAAAATGATTTCAAATAGATATAAAAATCAAAAGAATACCCCAAATTTAAATTCAAAATTTCAATGAGTATGTCTATGAGTTTTAGATTAAAAATGTAATTAAAAACAATGAATGATTACCTACCCAAATTTTTGAAAATATGATAAATAAAATGACTTAAAACAGATATACAAATTGAAATATAAATTCAACATTTCAATGAACACGTCTTGAGTTTTACAATAAAAATTCAATTAAAAATAATTAATGGCTTTAATAATTACCTGCCAAATTAATAAAAAATATGATTTAAATTACCGTAATTTTTGGACTATAAATCGCTCCGGAGTATAAATCCATCCATCCATCCAAACAACCGCCGCGTGGCGCGGGTGACGTCACTTGCAGTTCAAATAACAGTAATGCCTTGCTACATCGCGGTTTGTTTAGCGCGGTTTCACTACATCGCGGATTTTTGAATTTTGAAAATTTGTGAAAAAAATCACATATAAATCGCTCCTGATTATAAGTCGCCCCCCCCCCCCCACCCACACTATGACAAAATCCGCGATTTATAGTGCATGTGAAGAAGACAGCTCAAAAACCAAGCATAGACGCCGGGCTAAACATACTATGTACAACCCGAAATGCACAAAAACACTGGACTGCACCAAAGAACAATTTGTAAACAATTGACTAAATATGCAGAACTGACTCTCAGTGTCTCTCTGATTTCTAATCCAAGTGACCGAGCCCCGATAATTACAACATCACCGTGACAAAGGTCGCATCAATGCGGACGACCAAGTGCCAACAATCACAAACGCACACGCACACGCTAGCGATAGCTCCCCCAGGACATTCCCCACTCAACGCGGGCACCAAATTAGAGAAGAGCCCACGGCAGCAATTCCCGTAAATATTGACCGGCTTTGAAAGCGTCCCCGGGGAAGCGTTGCATTAAGTCGCCTTCGGCTAACAATGGCCGCTTCGGTCGATACGCGGCGGTCGCTAAGCTAACTGCTAGCCCCTGCCCCCCCAGAGGGCTCCTCTGGATGCGAGGTGTTGTTAATCTAATTAGCAGTGGCGGGAAGGTAAACGATTGAGAATTTCTCCAGAGGCACATTTCCGTTTTTATAGGCTGGTGAGTAGCAAATGAATAGCCGTCCCGGGAAATCTGGCGTTAGCGTCAACCCGACGAGATGGCGTCACGCCATCCGTTGCGACTAATTAAAGAGGGATTTCCTTGTGTCGTTAACCAATTAGCCACTAACGCTTCAGGTGAGCAGAAGGTGCGGCCAATAAAAACTCATTTCCAACCAGGAAATGCGTGATATGATCGGTTACTTCCTGTACTGCTTGTTAAACAATCATCCATCCATCCATCCATCCATTTTCCGTACCGTTTAGTCCCCACGGGGGTCGCGGGCGTGCTGGAGCCTATTCCAGCCGTCATCGGGCAGTAGGCGGGGGACACCCTGAACTGGTTGGCAGCCAATCGCAGGGCACACAGGGACGAACAACCATTCGCACTCACACCTAGGGACAATTTTGAGTGCTCAACCGGCCTACCAAGCATGTTTTTGGGATGCGGGAGATAACCGAAGTGCACAGAGAAAACCCAGGCGGACATGGGGAGAACACACAGGAAGGGCCAGAGGTGGAATCAAACTAGCTGTGAGGCGGATGTGCTACCCAGTGCGCCACCGAGCTGCCTGTTAAATAACCAAAATTATCTAAGTTACTCACCTAGTCGCAATGCCCTAGCTCCACCCCGGTTGTCATGACAACAAAAAACATACTCACCATTGGCCCATCAACATATGAACACGTACTTTTAGAGCCTCAACGACGGACTATGTCGAATTTTATAAATTCAATATTTTGGGGCCACTTTCAACTTATAGAGGACATACGTAATTCAAAGTGATGGAACGTCGTCAGTGAAAAGTCACGACTTTGGTGCACTTTTGATTGACAGATGAAACCAGGAGTCATTCATTATTCAGGCCTCACTCTGCTTCTGAATTTAAGTTAAAAGTGCAAAATATCCACATGACCATATATGGTCACAGATTGTCAAAACACAAGCTTGTCGCAATACGTTAATCCATATCATGTATTTAAAGGCACAAAATTGGTCTTTTTATTGCCTGTTTTTCACACTTTTGAGTCATGTTTATACACTAGAAAGATCCCATGTGGTTTTGCCGCCACTCAACTCACCACTGCGTGGGTGTAATGCCGTGGCCAAACAACACGTCGCCGTCAGTCTGCCAAAGTCGCAATACGCCGCCGTGGTTTTTTGGAGCGCGCGAGTGTTTTGCTTCTTGATCAATTCTGGCAATGCAGGGAAACACAGAGAGGCGTCTTTGTGGATTATAATCACAAAAAGGGCTTTACGGGCCAAGATGGACGACTTCCCCCCCAAGCAAAAACACAGAGAGAATCCATTTTAAAGAAACCTTGAGAAGGAATGGATTCCAAGTGGACAACATTTATCACACATAAAACTCTATGACTGTGTACAATGTTAAACAGTTTGAGAGCCTCACTTGGTGGCCCTTTCCAATAAGAAGGAGAAATGGCAGTAAAACAGGGCAAAATTCAGAAGACACGAGGTATAGTTTAAACAAATTTGAGCACGTAGAAATACGTCATATATTCCACATTTAAACATTTCGACTGAGATAGCATTCTAGATTCCACGGGTAGTGAAAGAAAAAAATCGAACTTGCTGACTTAATGTCAAAGGGTGAAAAAAGGTTGTAGAACAAGTTGTTCGGAGCAGCGCAACACCTCAACATGAGCACAAATTGAGTACTTGGGACAGGGAGTGCAAGAAGAACCTGAGGCAATAAGTCAGATGCTGCTTCACCACAGTGTTTGATGCCACAGCAGGCTGCCAAAAAGGTAAAAGAACAAACGCACTTTACTACCACAAACAAAGGGTAACAGAATCTGGTAAAAAATTAAAAAGGGCTTTTTTGTCTTCCCATTCTGGTAAATTTCCATAGCAGGTAACTGACTAATCAACAGCCAGTTGAGTTCGGTGTTGGTGCCAAAATTGATGATTCAATAATCAAATGAAAGGACCAAATGGTCGCGGCAATGACATACGACCCGCTGTCAGGTCCACGTTTGACGGCAAACTTAATTTTCCGCCCGCTTGTCGAGGAATATCATCTTGACCGGAACTGAATAGTTCTATTATCGGGATAAAACAGAGCTTGGGGGAGGTCGGCGGCGGCCAAAGGGGAAATAATGAGTTCTTTCATGGCAGCGTGAGCTTAAAGAAACATTTAATTAGAAAGTGACGAGCTCGCGCCACCTTTTTTTTTTCTCTTCACCGCGAAAGACGCGCAATCAATGATCCCAAAGAGGCTGGGGAAAAAAAATAATTAGCCGCCCACGTCGTCATGCGTCCCCGCCGAGAAAAGACAAGGAGGCGCTAATGATTTGCATATTCCCGACGTGCTGACAGCCGCCCTGCCAAATTTTACTGGCTTTTGCCGTGTGGGCGGCAGGTGCTCGCCGCTGTGACAGTCGACTCAATAAATTACTCATAATGACTCAGAGATGACATTTTTTAAGCAAAACAGGGCACACATTACAATTCCCCACAAAGAGCGTATGTGTTAACACAAAATGAGGAAAAATGGCATCCGGTAGCAACTCAACACCAAGCCCAACTGTGCACTTATTGGGCTAAATGCAATTTAACAAGGCTAAAATAATCTAGGCACATTGAAAACATGTAAGATACATCTCAGAACAGCTAGGCTAAGGTAGGCAAAAGTAGGTAGCAAAATAGTTCGTGACATCTCTGGGAGAGGTCTAACCCAGCTAAATTAAGATGAGCTGAGCTAATCAGTGAGCTACACTACAGAAGCGGTGAAGATGAAGTAGCATTTAAGCAAGCTTGATGTTAGCATTACTCCAGCGGGCCCTAAAGCAGAGTTACAAGTGGAGGCAGAGGAATTTCTTTATTTATCACCTACATAAAAGCCAGGGATGCGTTAAAGGTAATAAGGGCACAGGATGGAGGACAAGGAGCGGGATAAAGTACACATGGCACTACCACCACCGTGCCATTCACGCTAATTTCACGCCCGTTCGTTAGGCCACAAAAGCGGCATCGCGGCTGCTGCTTTCACACGAACGCAATATGCCTCCACCAATTTTACAGCAGGGAAAAAAGAAAAGGAAAAAAAAATCTCTGCTGAGTAGCTGATAGCGAGCATGCTAGTAGGATGAGTGAGTTCAAACGAGGTTAGCTAATTTGAGGAGCTGCTGAAAACATTTTACCAGCAAGATTACAGGCTAAAGATGTCATATGTAAGCTAAAGAGCGGCAAAGTAGGAGAAATTAAACCAGAGGAAAAAAAGCTAAGATAGCATAGTGTGGCTCTAGGCTAGGACAGGATAACATAATAGCTTGTTAGCCCAGTTTAAAGGTTAAGGATAAAGTACTGTAGGTTAAGGTTAAAAAATAAACTTGGTATGGTACAAACAGCTCGGTAGAATAGAATAGGCCGCTAAGCAAAGCTAAGCTAATAAACCATTTTATTATATACGTCATTGTGTTGTTGCTGTCTTAACAGTGGATCCGTGACACATATTTGAAATATAGCTGTTGGAGATTTGCAACATGCCCGCTCATAGCCGCTCACGGCGCTAACCTGAAACCTCAAAGCTAAGCATTTGACGCCATCGTCAGTGGGGTTTGAGTTTTCCGAGGTGCAGCGTGGGACCGCTCTGTCATCTTCGCTGACGAGATTAGTGTCAAATCCTCAGATCCTGAAAAACCCTCGGCAGGGGCGCAACACCTGCTGTGTCGAAAGCGCCCCTGACGACCATTTGACGCTCTCTGATAAGATGCCAATTTAATAATTCGTATAAATGAAGAAAAATAAAAGTCCAACACACACAAACAGTAAAATAAGCCTTGCTTGAAACTGTAACCATGGTTCTAGCTTACTCTGAAACCTTAACCTTGGTTTATAACCCAATCTGAAAACCAAGGCTGTAGTAACTCAAGTTGCGGGCTCAGGGTAAAAATAAATTTGGCCCGAACATAAGACAGTGTTTTTTGCATTGAAATAAGACTGAAAAAGGGGTCGTCTTACATTCGGGATCTAGACACAATACCCATTCACAACGCTAGATGGCGCCAGATATCTTTAAAGGGAATGCTGAACTTAACTCCCCAGGCCAAAGCGAACCCCTGTCACGAAGAAGAAAGAGATCTCAGCTACTCTCAAGTTTAAACCAGTTTGCATTATTTTATTGCAATGTTTTTCCTTATTCAGATTTGTTTCAAGACAACAGTTAGTTAGACTTCACTTTGATGGTTAATGCAGTTATAGCGATTTTGTTGTTTTATCACAGTAGATTGGTTTATTTACATTTCAAAAACCAGAAGCCATTCATTTACAAATGTGATTGCACTTTAGTTGTCATGTTTAAATGTTCAGATATTAAGATGTGATAGACAGTTTTTGTATGATTTGAATGAGGCAAAATAACATGTTTTTTCTCTCAAATATATTGTTATAATCATTTGTTTCAGATATACTGTAATTATTTTCTGGATAAAAATTTAATTTGGTGTTCAAAAAGTCTTTTTTCAAACTTGAGTCCTGAAAAAGAGGGGGTCGTCTTATAATGAGGGTTGTCTTATATTCGGGCCAATACGGTACTAACTTTTAGTTATTCTCCAAAAAGTAGGGATGCGAAACTCTGGTTGTCCGTTTTCTTGTGAGTAGTCGCTTCCGCCGTCGCCATCAATTTGGCGGTGTGCCGAGCATCAGCAGAAGGCCTGCTGATCTGACAACTGGAGTGCAGCCATCTTTTTGGTCTTCTGTCTGCCGCTGTCCTCCTCCGTACAGCTCCGCTTTGATCAGACGTGTGCATGCACACGCAGGTGGATCGTGTTGAGAGGTCCTTTGACATGATACAAGTTTGTTTTTATTCCCTGCGACTATTTGAACCCCAAATTGTACTTAGAAACCTTAACCCTGTCCCCAACCTATTATCCTCAAGAACTCCTTTTGATATTTTGCAAATTGTTTCTTGTTCTTCCCCTTTACTGCAACTCATCAAGCTCATCTTTACTTGAGATCCAATATTGTCCTTTAAACATGACTTAGAACCTGTAAACTCGTTTTGAAACCTTGCTTCTGGTTTGGATTATTTTGTGAACACTGACCTCCTTTTAGCGATGACGCTGCTTGCTTTTGGCGCTCCATTTCCAAGGTGATAAATGTTTAAAGGCCGCGCTTGTTTGTAAAATGTTTTCGCTTAGATCAACGACATAATAAACCTCTGCCGGCAGATTATGAATAACGACGGCACTTGAGCAGGCCCGACCGCCGTATTGTTCCCTCGGCCATTCAATCATTCATCAGCGGAAAATAAGCGGCGGGGAGGAAAACGTTTGATTGTGTGCGTCTGGCAGCTTAAAAGGAGAACAGGTGGATGAACATCAAACAGGCCGTGTAGTGCATATTCAAATATTTGCATAAAACGTCTTTAACAGAGTCACCACTTTCTGCTTAAAAAAAAAAAAAAAAAATAAAAAAAAGCAGCTTTTGTGAGCACAATTTTTATACCCGTGGGTAAGTCAAGTGCTTGTATTCGAAAGGGCTAACTTTTGATTAGCAATTAGCTCATAGAAAGTGCGTTATGTCAGTGTTTTGTGGCATCAAATCAAAATTAAGCGTCATGTTCCGCCCTCACACGCAATTGCAGAAATTCTAATTCTTGACAATTTAGTGTTGGGCCAGTCCTGATGGGGGAATTATGAGATTTATTTTAGGGTGGCCGGAGCTTTATCTCATGCAGCTTTGACCCAGAGGTTTGCTCGCCTCTACCTGCTGAGAGTGACCCGCGAGTGGAGTAAGGCGCTAAAAAGTTTGAACTAAATGAATCGTCTAGATTGTCTCCGGGTGTCGTGCTTTTTGATAAACACCTGAGATCTAGCAACGCCACTGCGTGCCACCTTCTCATTATTTCTGCCTCCCACGTTGGCCCGACGTGATGACTTTCCCACACCGACAAGACAGCGGTACACCAAGGAAACGCTCTTTTGTCGTTGACTCTGCCAATCACAGCGACTCATTCAGAAAGCCTTTTTGTCTCCACTCGCTTCAGATCTAAGTGGCTCATTTCCACAGTTCTTCACATTTCTGCAGGTTGCTGCTTGATGGTCAAACTTTGCCACCATACTTGGGACAAATGGGTATTCGGGATCAATCACTTTCTCTCTCTTTTAGGACATGGCATCTTGAAACTTTTTTGTTGGTTTAGTCATGATAGACACACCTACCAAATTCCATTTTTCCAAGTCTGGATTTTTTTTTTTGTCAAATGCAATCCATAGGCTTCCTCAAACCCAACTGGCCGACCTCCTGTCTTTTCAGTTGTGGCTCCTTGAACCTTTTTTGTGCGTCTCTTCATGATAGATATGCCTAGGGAAATTCTAATGTATGTTGCATTCAAAAAGCATTTTGGGCCAATTTCTCTCTGATAGTTAAGCACAATGTTACATTTCAAAGTGGACTGTCTCTTAGCCATGCTTCAAATGCCAAAGGACCCTAAAATGGCCACTTGAAAGTAAAATGTTTTGCTTCCATTTTGAGTACAAAATTGGAGGTGCGTTGCTTGACTCGCATGCGTGAGTTTGCTGTCCAATTACTGTTCAAGATAAAACGGCGAGCGGAGGAGAGGGCTGTGACACAAAGCTCTGCAGATGGACGGACGGACGAACGGAGAGGCCCGTGAGGACTTTCCAAAGGCCGAGGCCCAAAGCCCATACTTTGCTTTGACGTCCGGCCAATCGAGCGAGTCGCCACGGCGCACAGCTGATTCCCGTCCGCACAGGACAGAAGTTCAGCCATGCGCTTTGAGCAACGTGAACATCCATGCGTGGCAGAACGCTCCACCGTTGCCCTCCCAGGGAATGTCAAAGCAAAGATCAATGTTTTCAAGCAAATGTTTCCGCGTTGAGGTAGAATACGAACACTGCTTAGATAGAGGAACATATCGTGAAAATGATTCCATGAAAACTGATAATTGTAGCATAATTTAATTTTCATATCATATATTTTATATAAAACATTGACATAAGCACTGGTTTTAGATTGAAATTTTCTCAGGTGCTGCTCGGGGAGCAATGGAAATGGGGAAAAGTCTAGTTTTACATATTTCATTTTCACATATGCAGCAATATAAATAATTTGCATGTGTCTTTTTAATGAGATACAGAAGAAAAACTACCGCTCAAACTGACAAAAAAATAAATTCACATTGATGAAAACTTCCTTGGCTTGCACTTAAAAAAAACTGACAACATGAATGTTTTATATTTTTGTACTATGCGTTGATGTCGATTCACTCCAAGGCCGCTCGTGTTTGTTATTTAAATGACGTGCTAGCATGTTAACCAAGGGTGCTTGCTTAATGCGCTCCGTTTTCCGAGCTGAATAACTAATTGTTATGGAGGGTGGCCATGCGTTATTAGCGAGCAAGCGTCGTCCACGCTCATTTTGACTGCGGCCTGCGGGACCGCCACCCGCCCGCATCAACATCCGCCGCTCACCCGCTCGGCCCCTCCTGGCTGCCTCGCCGGGGGCATTGGGCACGCATATGAATAAAACATGGCGCCCGTTTCATTTGGAAAGCCCTCGTAATGAGGCACTTTTGGACCCGCGTTTCTCCTGCTACTCAGGGGAAAGGGTGGTGGTGGGGGGGGAGGGCATCATGGCGTGGAAAGCGGAGATTTGATGCGCTAAAGCTAGCAGAAAGGCTACAAATTGAGGGAAAGATCATGGCAAAGTTTTGTTTTTTTAGTTTTTCTTTCACACAACAAGCCAATGCTTTGCGCTCCACTGATGCGGTTTGTAATGCAGCGTGCCAATCGCATAATAGCTCGTCACGGCATTCAACGTTTTGGAGAGAAGACAACATCAGTTAATTAAGCAGCACAATGTTTCTATTTGCTGCTGTTGTTGGAGACTCGTGAGACATTCACAACCACCAAACGCGTCCAGACTGCAAATCAAGTATCTTCAAGCAAATTGACTGTCCATTCTTATTCATGACAAAAAAGTGCACTATACAATTGTGTACTTTACAAAAAGTCAGTAATTAAAAAGCTCTTAAATTGTTGGGCGGGTGACACTGAAATGCAAAAAAATTGACTTTCCAAATAAGAGAGCTAAAATTTACGACACTTTAAATTAACAGCAGAGCTGAACTGATGGGCTCATTTGCACCTTTTATTGCTACGCAGTCGAGTTATTACGTGTTGGACTGTCATCGTTCCTTCACAGCTCACAAGCAAAGCAGACAGGAAGGTTAGCCTCCATTAAACTTCACTTTAACCAGCAGCCAACCAAAAAGCAGCCATATGGAAATTTAATGAGGGGGGGGGGGGGTCTAAGAGTTTACAACCAGCACTGAGATTGTGACCACGCGTTTGACCGAAGAGCAGCCGTCAGATAATATATTCTCTTCTGTACTGTCCATGTATAACAGTAAATTTTTTGTAAAATCTGGCTGGTTGTAACATTTTTCTAACAAGTACAATGGCACTCCAAAAGTCCAATAAAGGATCAAAAGAAAGTAAAAACAGGGCTAAATGGCAGCTTCCTGTCCTCCACATGAGGTGGCGAATCAATTTGAAACGAAGAGGATGAGGGGAAATTAAAAGTCGTCTTGGTTTTATTGATAAAAAGCAACAGCGGGAAATCTAATTGAGCGGAAGACGAGAAAGAAATGGATTTAAATTGTAAATGTAACACCATTAGAGACGCTCAACAGAATACTGCAGGTAGGCTCAGAAAAGATGCAGTGTGAAATGCCAAGTATAATTTGGAACTTGGTGGCACAGAAACAACAGGAAGATACATTTTTTGGTGAGCAGCCAGATTAAAGATACACAAAAATGTCATTTCAGATCCACAAAAACAAGGTTGTGTTGGCAATAGCATCGCCACTTGTGTTACAGTTTGGCGATGCAAATTAAGCATTTTCAGTATCAACAAGGTTGTACAAAACAAATCAGAAAATGATTACATCAACAGTTGCAGACAATAGCATCAAAAAATCATTAGTTTAGGTCCATGAGATGCATTGCTTGTTAAAAGTAACATGACGTTGTTGTTTTTGCCATTGTGACTCACAACACCGACTATCGAGGTGTTAGCATTTGCATTACAATTGAATTGAAAAGTTGGAAAAAAAAAAAAAGGTTTTTTTTTTTTGTTTTTTTTGTTTTTTATTACTGATACCAATGTTTCTGAGACGTGTCTTATATCAGTAACCACAGTAACTGAAAGTCTAATCTGCTTCAGTGCGCTTTTATTTAATCCTGCTTAGTTTTTGGGGGGAATGTGTGAAATTGTAAGCGTCACATTGAAATTCATACCATGTCCCATCAGCACCGAGCCCCGGCGCATTTTACAATAGCCGTCTAATGAGGCGGGAGAAAAAGAAATATTATGTTGGGGAAATGAGCTTAAAGTTATTCAAAGAGCAGCATGCACATTTAAAGATTTTTTTTTGTGTGTGGTTAGAACTTTGGATGGATGGAGACAGGAAAATAAGGCATTAATGTGGATACTCACAAGAGCTCCGTTTAGAGAGTCAGTTGAAATGAGCAGAGCACTTAGCATTAGCATCGGCTGACTTTTCGTTGGGAGGAGTGCTTGAACATATGATCAGTTAAGTTCAGTTTGGTTGTGTTAGCATTGGCTTTAGTTCTCGTGTTACTGGTAAAGATGCAGGCAACATTTGGACAAATAATTTTACAGCAATACTTCATGTAAAAGGCCAGTTCTTTTAGCATCTGTTAGCATCACCATTTAGCATTCAATATCATCTATGAATGGTCGTTTGTCTATATGTGCCCTGTGATGGACGTTTGATTTTTTTTTTTTTCAATCATTCAATGCATCATGAAACATTTAATACAATTTTGCCAATGAAAAACATACGCTAGTTCTGTTAGCATTAAACACTCACTAGTTTAGCTTTTTTGGCTCATGACCATTTCTTAGGTTATGGACTACTAATAAAGGTTTAATGATGGTCACAGTTTGAAAGATGATTTGTATATCCATTATTTCCGATGGGGGAAATAAATATGATACTCAATTCCTGAACCCCCCCCCCAGTCGATTCCCCTTTCCGGGCCGGTTTGTCGGGCGGGTGTGATTTTAATCTCCACTTGACACCCGCTCAGCCGTTTAATCCAAACAGCTGTTGGCAGCAAACAACAACTTCCCGCGCCGCGCGCCATTAATTGGACGTAATTACAAAATGCACGCGCCGAAAAACAAATCGCGCTGCTGTTTGTTTTCCATGTCTGCAAGGCTTTTTTAGCGCACAGAGAGAGAGAGCGCGAGAGAGAGATTTATTTTTATTTTCCTCTTGCCGTAGTCAACGAGTGGATGGTGAAACAGTGCCCTCCAGTAGCGAGAGTATGGAACAGTTGTGTGGCAAAACATGATTTCATACTAGCACTGAAAGGCAACATCAGCCTACATGGCGAGAATAATTAATATTTTAAGTGATTGAGGGATATTGGAAAACTCACTTCAGGTTTGCGAGGTACATTAGAGCCTCAATTTAATGCACAAATTGTAGGAAGGTTTCGTCCATGAGAAATATCTGACTTTATAAAATTATCTAACAGTTCTTTTAGTCGGGGGAAGATTTTACATGTTCTGGCTACTTCCTGTAGCCTTCCTCACAAGCGTCACAAGATGGGGAAGTGACGTGACGTGTTTTGTAGGCTGCTAGGATCTCATTTGGCCACCGGAGGTCACTTGTGCATGTAGGCGGCCATGTCTTTTTCCAGACTCTGAGCGAAGCGGTGGTTGAGGAAGACGAGCTGGCCGTGAGGAAGAAGCCGACTTAGCAGGACGTCCACACGGCTGCTCTTCAACAGTATCTGGGAAATTGACACACAAATACATAATATCAAAATCAATCATTTTTAAAAAGAAGCAACACTGCCATCTATTGGGATCTGTTTATCAATATCCTGATATAAGCCAGTCCAAGGCCAGATTGTTGAAATACACGGAATGCATATGATAATAATCCACTAAATAGGTACTTGGGCTTCCCCCTCACCTCGCTGCCCTGTCCCAGCATGTGCAGGTTCTCCAAGCAGTGTCTGGCGAGGTTCCGGAGCGTTCCTTCAGCCAGCAGAAGATTTTCATGGGGCTCGCACAAAATCACGAAGGACAAGCAATTGACAGCCAACCAAAGTGCGCTGACCTCCTGCAAGTAGGGGTCACCGCAGCGCAGCCTCAGCACGCCGGTTTCGGCGTCCTGCAGGGCGAGGGCCTCCTCGCCAGGCAGAGTTTCCACCGGGGGATGCCCTGATGCCTCTCGGCGCAGAGACACGGCGCTTTGGACCTGCCTGGTCCAAACCGGACAAAATAACACAATCATTCTAAATATGTCAAATACTTGCCAGCTCGTACGTCATGAACTTGGGGTGCTCAATATCACTTTTTTCACTCAGAGTACTCACCGATAATGAGTACTGATACCTATAGTACTTTGGGAATTTAATACAAATACGAAAAATTCTGAACAAATAACTTTCTGATCGATGATTTGGCTGATGCGTCAAAAATTCGTTTAAAAAAATCACAATGGTGGGCCAATTCATAGAGAAGAACCGACGTACCGTGACACCACGGCGAGTTTCTCGACTGATAACAGTCGCCTCTCCTCGGCGTTGAGCTGCAGCCTCTGCCCGCCCTGAAAGAGTGCCTCGTCCGGTCCGAAGACGCGTGAGTAGAGCACCCTGCTCTCCCCGGGAGCGAGCGCCCCAATAGGGCAAACGGTGTGTATGACAAAAGCGACTACCATGATGATGACGACCACATAGCTAAGCAGCAACGAGGACTGCAGGACGCAAACTGTTTGGGTTGTCAACCCAGGCGATTCGCTTCCGGGTTTGATCACATGACACAGTGACGAATTTTGTTGCTTTATGTTGTTACGGCCACTAGATGGCGCTCGCGGATAATACATTCGAGTGACTGCGATCATTGATTGCATTGATTTTCTGTTGAAAAAAAAAGATTGTTAAAAATACCCAGAAATTAAATTAATTCGTTTATGCAAGAGGATTTTATCTTTTTTTAATTTAAAATGATAAATCGAAGAATAACAGTTAAGACATTATCAAAAATCAAATTAAAAAGTATTAAAATAAATAAAATAAGATATATATACAAAAAATAATTACAGTTCATGGAAAAAAACACTTCTAGCATCTCAATGGTTTAATCCAAATTTCATCATCATCGTCATCATCATGAAATAGGAAATACATGCATAATAGAATAAATAAAACTTCATAAAACGGAGTGAACAGTTCAACCATCTTGCTATGGTTTCAATTGCATCAACTTGCCCATACTAGGTCTCAATCATATTAATCATGACAACTTGGTTATACCTGTAAAACCTACAAATAAAAAGGTTTGAATTATTCGATTGTATTGAATTGATTCATTTCTTTCTAACATGAAACTGTCAACAAGTTGACCTTTGACCCTTTGGGTATGGTGTGGGCCTGTGCAAGTAAACGTCTTGTGAGATACTATCTCATTCACATACAGAATGGTTGTGTGCATGCAGCTGCCGTGCATGCAGCTGCCGTGCATACGCTTAGCAGAGAGCCACTTTCCCTTTCCCTCCGCTGTGTTTGCTTGACTTCTTGATCCAGCCAACGGTCATTGATGATGTGCGATCCCGTCTGTCGCTGGCCAAGTACAAATGAGCACAATATCTAGCATGAGTGAAGTGTAAAACAAAGAAAACTTACCTTCATCCACTTGCCAAGGAAGCTAAAGTTCAAGACGTGAGCTCAGTTTCTTCGTTCTGGGGCTTTGGTTTGATTGAGATTCTAAATTTCAATACTTCAATACCCGTGCGTGTTGTTTTAAGAACCTCTCATGCCATCTTCTGTATGACATCGTATTGAAAGCGTGCATGTCGTTGACATCGTTACGTGTCACTCTTACACATACACACACACAGGAATTGTTTTTAAAAACAAACTCTTGAAACAGGCCAAGACAAAAAGGATGGTACGAAATAAGAAAACAAAAGAATAAGCAAGCGTTTTATCTTAATTTTTAAATAAAAAAATTATTCGCCCCATTTTTCATAAATCCATGGCCAAGGTCCATCCATCCGCTTAGTCCCCACGGGGGTCACGGATGGCCAAGATCCACCATTTAATTAAATAATTCAAATGTATTGATTTATTTATTAGGTTTGATTTTAAATTCATGACATCTTGGTGTTTATGAAAATTGTTTGGTTTGATTGTCACAATAATTTAACGGATTTTGTTTTCAAAGCATCGAGTGAGTTTAAAAGTGGCGCCAGGAATCTGCTTCCCGCTGCACGTGAGAAGGGCCAGTAGCAAGAGACCTGGTTGTTCCACATACTAATAACAACCAGCCCCAGGCTCACATGTTGACTACACGTGACTTCCTGCTGAACTTTGGTCAGGACACTCGTGTGGAATGTGTGTGCATGCATGTGTGTGTGTGCGCGCACGTGCCTTGGCAGAGGCCGCTCCCAAGGCCGCTTTGGGAGGGAGATTTGAATGTGAGGCCTGGTTACGAGCGTGCGCGCCAAAACAGACACAAAAAGTCACACTGAGTCATGGACTATGAAGCGCAATTACTACAAACACTCCTCAGAGAAAAATGTTTGTGGTGTCGCCTGACGAGACTACAAACGATCTTGTGTGAAAAGTCAACGGCTTTGACATTATGTGCTCCCAGAAAAAAAACTAATCAGGGGGTAGGGGTGAATTGAAATTCAGAGCTTTTTAGCATGTCAAAATTTTTAGCTTTGTTTATTTCACCACAGAATGAAAAACAGACACTCCAGGGTTGAAAGTCACACTGATCTTTATTGGGCGGCTCTCCTGAGAACTGTGCGTCAAAACTGATAGAGCCCGCCCGCTCAGCAAAAAAACTCATATTTGGGCAACACCACACATGCAGATCGCTCACACTTTCTTTCTTTCTTTCACACTCCGAAGGTTTTTGTGGTCCTGCAAGTGTCTTTGGCACCGCGAGAACAGGAAACTTTCCGTAAAAAGAGAATCATGACGATAGCCACAGAGGAAGATGAGCTTCACGTGGTCACCGGGGAACTCAGTTTATAAAACCGCGGAAGCGGTGTGGAAAAGGGGGGAAAAAAAATAAAATAACGCACCTACTCCCAACCAAGTAGGCAATTAAGTACTGAAACGATTTTAAAGTGAACATTGGCAGTGATGGCAGGAGCCCGGCCGCCCCAAAGTGGTCAGAAAAGGCAGCACTGGAACAAAGAGCTGCCTAATTAAAAGGGGGTGTGGGCAGTAGGGCGCTCACAGCTTCTTGAGGCGACTGTACATGCTCCGCTTGCTGCGCTCGCCGGCCCACGAGCGGCTCCTCAAGCGACAGTTCCTCAAATCCTCGCGGAAATCTTCGTCCATCATGGTGCGGTACGACTCGGGCTCGCATTGCATCTGTGCCGGGAGAAACAGGATATTAATCAGTTTTGGGGCTGAAACTAATAATTTATTAATTTATTGTGATCCTTTTCAAGCGCACACAGGTCCCAAAATGGTTAAACAGGCCTGACATCATTTTGTGTCTATAAATTGGGTTTTGGTGCAATTTTGGCAACCTTACATTGTTGGATTGAACAACAAAAACAAAACAAAAAAACGCTATTGGAAAAATGACCCCCGAGGGACACTTTTGCCAACAGTTGACTGTATTATAGTCATTTGTCCTTGTTAAACAAATATTTTTGGGGCCATTTTTTTTCTTTGGGGGGGGTATTTGAACGTCATCAGTTTGATGTACCTGGAAGAGGGGGAAGAACTCCTTGTAGCCCCCCTTGAGCACGTAGAGTTCGGGGTAGTGGAGCTTGGGGTAGTCGTTCATTGAGCGGTCCCGCTCGCGCACGTAGCGGCACATGCGTGGTCCGCGCTCCGACGAGAATTCGCAGTGGAACATCACGATGACGCGCTTGTCTGGGCACAAAGGCACTACCGGCGTCTGTAGCAGGAAGTCCTCCACCTCGTCCTCCAGGTAGAGATTCAGGGCACCCTGATGGTCACGTTCAATAAATAATAAAGTATAAGGAAAACTGGATCAATCAATACAATAAATAGCATTCCTAAAATCTGCATTATATCATAAATATATTTAATGCAATGAGCAAATAAGTAGTGTTATATAATACTTATTGTTGCTTTCATTTGAGGTTTCTCCGCGAATTCGTTTTTTAGAGTTAATGTAGCGTTTCATTATCAAAAAGTAACTTTATGTTTATTTTCTAAATTGCAGCAATGCGCTCGCTCACCTTGATGTGTCCGCCGTCATACTCGTACGGGTAGCGGCAATCAATGATGATGATTCGCTCCACAAGGTGACTGAACTCTCCCTTCATTGCCGCCACCACCTGCCCGGCATATAACAAAACGTCTACATTTTATGACCTCTGCTATGCTGAGGACTCTTAACTTCACACAATCGTACCGTTTCTCCAGTGATGTATTTGAGGTCCTGATGTTTTCCGTGCACAGTTGGTAGCGCGTAGGGCTAAAAAAAGCATCAAGGAGAAAAAGTTACATCTTAAATTCATCAGCACGCAATCAGGTTTTTGACTGTTGAGTGGTGCTCACTTTGCTAAAGTCACCAATAAGTTCCGCCGTGCCGTCGTCATTCCTGTCCAGAACTTTATCAATCTCCATGTGGCAGAAGGACTTGGATCTCTGCAGCAGCGGACAAGTCTGAAGATGACAAAAAAAAACAAAAAACGTTACAATCAATCATACAGGAGGTGGTGCCTTGGGCATTGTTGCCATAATTGACCTTCTTGGGGGAATGGACATCCTCCGTGGTGACTTCGGATCTCGCCAGGCTGCGACGCCGCTTGGCCTGCATGGGCGTGTTGTCGTCTCCGGGGCAGTCGGGACGCTTGGCACAGGGGCGCGACACACTCGGACTCGGCATCGATGGCGAGCGGAAAAGGCTGCGAGGCCGACAGCGGATCACAGGCTGAAGAACAACAAGATGGGGTTCCCTTTTGACAAGCACCGAGATCGAGTTGTCATGTCACAAAAACATCTGAGACAGGCTGACATGGGCAAACCTACTTATCTCATGCCTCAACAGGCTGCCACGGAAAATCAAAAGTTGGATTTAATTCAGACCCATCGTGTTGGCTAGCTAGTTCCACTCACCGAGTCAGCGCCTAAGCTGTCGGCCACTAGGGGCGCTGTGAGCAAGTTGGTCATCCCTTGGGGCATGTCATTGCTGTTCTGTGAGAAGATGAAAATATCAGTAAGCTCACCGACAATGAGTTCCAACGTCTTTGGGTTTCATGAAGGGAACACAGCGTTACCTCCATGTTGTCGTCCATCGCATCCAGGAAGCCGTCGTCATCATCGTTGAGTGACGTGAGGGTGGAACATCGAAGGAACAACGGGCTGTCGTCACTAAACGGCAGCTGTCGCACGAAGGAAGGTGACACCTGCGAGAACATGCCGTTGAAACTTCAGCGGGAATACCGGTAAAAGTAACCTGCAAAGCTCCCGTTGAATGCTGCCTCGTACGTACCATGAGGGCTGGCGCCGAGTTGGGGCGCTGGGCCAAAGTGTCTTTCGGGGAGGCGTTGCTGAGCGAGCGCAGTCGGGTGCGGGCCACGGGCTGGTTGGGCTTCTTGAATTCAAAGCACTCCTGAAGACAACCAACATCTATCAACACTTCAAACGCCCGCAGGCGCTATCGTTGCGGTTAGCAATAGATAGACGGACCTTGGGGATGTTTTCTTTGTTGTCCCGCGAAGATGATGAGGAAGCAGAGTCGACACACACGGGGTCCTGGCCAAAAATGCCGTAGCGGTTAGCATCTGGTTCGGATCCCTTCAAGGGCGGACTGAAGCAAAGGAGATAGAGCTGCAAAACACAAGGTAACGAGATGACAAGATAGCAGCGACATGATCCCAATTGCAACATAAAGCGCTCACGCAACTATTTTGCTGCCTAAACGGGGTAAGAGAGAAAATCAAATCTAAAAATGGCAGACTGCATCTGTGGCCCACAAAATTAAAGCGACTTACCGGCAAGGAGTTGTTTCGCCTGACGGGCATTTTCCTGTGAGAGGAAAGAAAGCAATTGAAGGTGTGAAAACGCAGTTGAAAAACAAAACAGGTTCAGGTTTGAAGAGCGAATTTGGGGAAAAGCTGCCGACTTACTCGTGCACTCGACTGGACTGTTGAATGGCCTTCTCGAACCTGGGCATGCACAAGAACAAGCAAGTTGAAGGCAGCCACTCTCAAAGTGCAACCTCCATATCATAGATTTCATTTTGATGACACTTTTGACTCGTGAACAAAGACTTGATGCGCATCAAAAGTTCAAGCGCCACTGCTTGGTGGCTCAGAAAACACACCTCTGTTGGAATCAAGTGAGGAACAAGCAACTGGCTGGGGAGCACATGTATGCTAAAGCGTGACTATAGAAAGGCCTCCTGAGCAGACGTGGGCTAATCCACCAGATGCCTGATGGCGAGGGCTCCTTTTGTTTGTCGAGGATGGGGGAGCGTGCCCCATTCAATGTACAAGCCACTGGCTTGGGGGGTGGCCTCATTTCTTAGTTTTCGTCTTGCTCCTCCTCCACCTCCCACTGAAATTAAGTGTGCCACGGACTGGAGGGGCTGTGCTCGGCTATCACTAAGCCCGCCGGCCCACTTTTGACCTCCTCGAAAACCAACAGCTGGAAGGGTCTCGGTGACCAAATGCTCTTGTGACGGAAACTGCCAGCTGGTTGCGTGCAGGCCACCCAACATGAGGACAATGCCATCAACACAATGGAATAAACCTGGCGTACCTTTTTCACAGTCAGTCACCAAGCCGATCACACTTTGGCGATTTGGAATTTTCGCACTGCACATCTTTTTAGGGCAACTCCTTCTAAATTGAGGAATCTAATTCCCACATAAGAGGAACAAAATGCTCAACTTCCTGTTCCGTCCAATTCAATAGCCATTTCTCTTTTTAAACCAACAGTAGCTGATCTAATCTGACGGATTAGAAACTGGTGGTCTCATCTTGTTGTTGGAGGGGTCATGGTGTTGGGGTGGAGGGCCGGTCAGGGACAAGAAGAGGGGGAAAGCTGATTGATTTAAACAGACGTTTTTTACGTACGAGTTCTCCAGTTCCAGTGCATCGATGGGACTTGTGAGATCCATGCCGAGGCCTGCAGAACCAGAGTTAAACCATTCAGACAATCATAATAAAAATTTGATACCAATTGTGATAAAACTGTGCCACAACATTCAGAATAACACAGAAAACTCCGGAGCTCACCAGCATCGGAGGAGACATCCGAGGCGATGGAGCACACCTTCTCCAGGCGTGCATGCTTGCTCCTCTTCGGTGTATCACATTGACTGCGCACAGTGCAGAAACGAAGTCAGCAACGCGCCAAAGACTCATTTCGACATTTCGGATCGTAAATCAACTTAAAATTTACCTCCCGAGTCCCACCAATTTGTTCATGTCCAGCGCGAGATTGGTGACGGGCGAGTGAAGAAGCGGGGAGAAGAGATTCTTGCAGTGGGCCATCTTGTAGCTCACGTCCGGCGCAGGCAACGAGGAAACACTGGGGATGTCGTCAGGCCTGCTCCTCGAACTGGTGCCGACGGGACGAAGGCAGCTCAAAAATTCATCCATGTTGTTTTTTTCTGATTAAAGTCGGCTTCTCGAGGTATCCGACGTAACGGTTTGGTTGTTTTCGGGGGGAAAATTTGTGTCGCCAACAAGCAAGGTGGCCCGAGGTGTACGCTAACAAAGAGCTAAGCATTTAGCCTCCCGCGAAAAGTTACGGAAACATGTCCGAATAAGTTATGGTAGCTAATGGGTGGCAAAATTAGCCCTTCCGAGATGCTAGAGAGGCATGGTGTTGCGTATCAGAGCGCGGCAGCAGAGAATATCTCCTGTCTAGCAGCCTCCGCTTTCTACGGAAGAAAGACTGGCTGTATCCTTATTTACGTTCAAAATAGACGCCGCGGAGCGGCATTTCACCGGCCAATCGGCGTCGATGTTTCGTCCCCAAGACCAATCAAAGCGGAGAGCCACATCGTGACGAAGTGTCTTAAGAAAAATGTAGTTTCCCTTTTGGCCCTCTGCTGTTGTCTTTTTTTTTTTTTTCAATCTAAAGAATACTGCCATTTTGACGACTCGAAGACAAAATAAAACGCAACATATTTAAGGAAAATTAAGATAAACATCTTTATAATCAGTCAACAATTACACGAATGCCAACCAATAACGTTTATGTGTCGAGTATAATTTAAAATTCAGTTGCAGGAAGTAAAAATCTGTGAATTACAAAATAGCTCAACACAAAACACAATTAACATTTTTGCAAGATAGGTCACAAATTGGGGCTCAATTGTACTCTTAACGTATTTAACCACAAAGAAACAAACCAAACCTAACGTGCTATGGTGTAACAGGGATGATAAGATAATTAATAATAATGAGAATGAAACAATCAGAACGATACAATGCATGAATATAATTTTCCAGCGTCATTTACATTTGATATGGACAAAAAGTGCGTTCAAATGAGAATCAAATGTGAAAATGCCTTGACACCACAGTTGCATTTTTCAATGTATCCCCAAGCTCGGTGCTAACAGGCCTCCATTTTGGATCCAAACACAAAACAAATTCATCTTCCGCTCGGCAGGCTTTGTCCACTTAAATGCATGCATTGCGTGACTGACTGAATATACTGCATGCAAATGAGCTTTAATGAAGTTCCCCAGGACACGTACGAGCTCCCGGAGGCTCCACACCCCACCTCTGAAAGGACGGGACAAAAGGCCATCGAGGAGACTGGCGCGCCACGCACCCCCTCCTCGAATAAAAGCGCCTTCTAACACATCATCCTCCCCAGCACACACTCCTTGCGGCTCTTTCGGACGACGCATCAACATAATTAAGGTCCAATGACATTTTGTTACCACCGCAGACTTTAACTGTTCATTGTCAGGGATGTAGCACAGAGGAGCGACTTTGACATACAGAAATTCACCAACTAATGCAAAAATGTACACCACTTGTCCTGCTGCCTTTTCCTTATCTTCACACAAGACGGTGTTTTGGCAACAACAACATGCATGGGGTCCGTTTACACAGCTTATCTGAAAAAAGCCATTATTCGGCAGTACCGACCAATTCTGTTATCAGGAAAACGGATCTGTCTCAGTGGAAACCAGTTAGCAGTTAGCCCAGCCAATTGCCGTGCAAAAGTCGCTCCCTTACACATTTAGTTTTTATCAATAAATGTTAGTAACATGTTCAAAATGATTTTTGACTCCAGAGGGCCCAAGAATGTGGGAGCTAATTGTTAATAGCATTAGCATTGTTCATCTCACCTCGACTATCACTTTCAATGTAATTTTTTGCTCCATAAATACGTCAACATAAACAGTTGTTGAATCAAAAATTGAACCAATAAAAAATGAAAGCATTTTAAATACAAATAATTCACTGACATTAAATGTTATCCAGTCCTCCTCGCCACCTTTGTGGTAGCTACGCTAATGCTGCATGAGCTTTGACATGAATCTCAACTTGCAGTTAATTCATGCGCTGATACAAACGTGCAGAAATGATGTTTCCCTAATTGAGTTTTGTAACGCACTGCCTGTAATGTAAATGAGCTAAAGTGAGTTGCGGGCGCAGTGGCTGCTCGGTGCTAATGACCTCTTTGAACTCGTGTCAATGTAAATGCCAATGCTGCCGCACGCACGCAGTTGTTATGGAAAGATAAGACGAATGCTCAAGTGCCGTTTGCGCCCTTGACACGTCTTACCACCACTTCCTATCCACTGATACACATAGCTTCAAAATCTGGGACATGAGAACGAAGTACTCGAGTCGGCAGCAAACTAAAGTACACAGATATACATGTCCTTTATGGACGAAAACGGAAACTGTGTACGAGTAAGGAACATATATGCAATTTGAATGAAACCAAAAAGTCAGCAGCTTTCAGTGATTAGTCTCGTTGCCATGACAACAACTGATGTGCAAAGGTGAAGAATGCGGAATGACACCCCCCCCATCCATGGAGACGATCAGTCACATGAATCCCTACCCCGACCACCACCCTGGTGTCCATGCAGACCATTGTTCCTCTTCTTTGCCTCCCCCCCTTTTACACACCACCACTACCGAAAGCGTCAAAGTGGACAGTCAAACCTCCAACCCAAGAGCCCAAGAACACCCCCCAACCTCCCACATACACAAACTTAAGTAGACACATACCTCCCGGGTCAGTGCGGGGAAGACACAAACATCTGTTCCTGGGAGAGGAGGACGGCAGATGGACACGGCCGGGTGAGGGACAAGAGGGGAACAGCTTGGAATTGTGGAGGACAAAAGCAACGAGGAGATGAAGAGGAGGAAGAGAGCAAATCATGGGATGGCGTGATACTTCCTGACATGGAGGATGCCGTCTCCTTCAACAAATGGCTCAGAAAAGTCCCCTGAAAACGACATTTATGTTTAATTCAGAGATTCAGTAGTGAGACACGTACCACACTTGGAAAAAGAGCAATTCTGTTGAAATTAAACATTGACAATTTAAAAAATATTTATATTTATATTTATATTTATCATAGCTGATCAAACCTGTGGTACATTTTTAAATAGTATGGCATATTGTATGTATTGAATGTTTATATATATATTGTGCAAAAATACTTCCGTTGCATGAGGAATCACTCTTGCAAAATGATTCCTCGTGCAAGTTGACAAAATGCTGATTGTGCATGTGCGCATTCAGCACATTAACAAAGATAAGGTGGGGCAGCGACTGTATGTGCATTGAAGATCAAGATCTTGATCTATGCAAAAACACCACACCAAGACACTGAAAGCATGCATGTCAGAAGGCTCCAACTGACAAACATGACGTCAACATTCTTTTGGCCCTTCTAAATTAGCCCAGAACTAAATTCAGGCAATAAGGTGGTGGTTCAAACACACAATGCCACAAAGGTTCCAGGAACGGGCATTGTTCGGCAAATAGTAAATGGACCTCACAAACTGGGTAAGCTACTCTCAAAATATCTTGTGGGAAAGCCCCTGTGGTCAAAACAAGTCAGAAAGCATTTCGCCCTAAAGTTCCTGAAACTCATAATCATGGTAGCTGTGTCTTTTGTCACTCATGGAAGAAATGCACTAAATAATATTCTGTACACTAACTCGACCTCTGGCCTGGCGTGTCCAAGGGTGACTGTTAATGTGTGTGCGTGTGTGCGGCTTTGCGCGAGTGTTAAATATTTGACGAGGGGCGGTTGGCCGCCCATCTGTCAGCCGCCTCCCGCCTCACACAGAGGGAGTTATTCATCATTGATGAGGTCAGCGATTAAAAGTTAATCCATTCAACAGATATCAAAGGTAACCTTATCAAAAATGAACTCCAGCAGATCACTCACACATCAAGTGATTTTTGTCATTTAAATGATGGGGATTAATTGGGTGTAACGCTGACCTTCAAAACAGCAATGGAACTGCATCAAACTCCAACTTCAAGAAAAGAACTACAAAAATGGGGGAACACTTTACAACTTGTTTTGCTAGCTAACGACATGTTATCAAATGCAGAAATACAAAAATGCGAAGCCACGACCAACTCTTGTGAGGGCAGCAGTGAAGAGTACTGAACCGCCACCTACAGGCGAGGTCTCAGACTGCACGTTAGTCTGTACGTACTTAGAAATACAAATGCAGTCAAACCTCTACATACGATTGCTTAAGCATGCGAATTGTTCAACATAGGATGTGAAATTTGATCAGATATTTGACTCAACATCCTAAGTAATTCACAAAATATGACGTCATCATGGATAGCCCGCTCGACGTCGGCACGTTGGGATGACGTCAGTGAGCTAACGCAAAGGGTAGTAGTGGTGAAAAAAAGGAGGTGATGATTTCCTTACAATTAAAACAAGGGTGACCAGACGCAGAGGCGGTCTTGGCTACTCTTGCCCCCCCCCCCCAAAAAACAACTACTTTTCAAACACCGTCCGGTCCGTCAAACAACCTTAACCTAAATCAATGTTATGCCATGTTCGGCCATAAAAAAGAATCTTTTTATTTATTGTGTGTAATTTTTTTCATATAACCCAATTGATTACATGTGGATAGGTTTTATTTTTAAGAATGAAATACAATGTATGTGTGGAGTAGTTTGGCAGCATCGGCAAGCTCACAGCATTTCATCAACAGTTTTTTATTATTATTATTATTATTTTTTATCAGCGACTTCCACTGTAAACGTACGTGACATCAACCAGTGATGCATCTCGTAGTAACACGACGCACTTTTTTACCAGATTTTAGGACCTTGTGTGACGCACTCACAATCTATCCAACCACTTTGTTGACATCGGCACTGTTTCGAATGTTGACCAGGGCGACAACCTTGGGCCTCTGCTCCTGCTGGAACAGCATGAAGACGGTTTTTTTTGGGGGGGGGGGGTCTAGTTGTACTTTTCACTTTTTTTATCCTGCCGGTCTCCCCTGTCCCCCTCTGGAACAGAACATTTAAATAAAGGTATAAGATCCGAATAAAATGCAACATCTTAATTTGAATCGGAATCATTTTAATCGGAATATTATGGTCTTTTCAGTCTTTTTGTAATGAGCTAATATTGCCACAAGACGGCGCCAAATACTTTGAAAAGTAGAATTACAGTGCTTACATCCATCCATCCATCCATTTTCTGAACCGCTTTGTCCCCACGGGGGTCGCGGGTGTGCCGGGGCCTATCCCAGCCGTCATCGGGCAGCAGGCGGGGGACAGCCTGAACCGGTTGCCAGCCAATTGCAGGGCACACGGAGACGAACAACCATCTGCACTCGCACTCACACCTAGGGGCAATTTGGAGTGCTCAATCGGCCTACCAAGCATGTTTTTGGGATGTGGGAGAAAACCGGAGTGCCCGGAGAAAACCCACGCGGGCTCAGGGAGAACATGCAAACTCCACACAGTGAGGGCCAGAGGTGGAATCGAACCTGCACCCTCTTTACTGTGAGGCAGACGTGCTCTATATATATATATATATATATATATATATATATATATATATATATATATATATATATATATATATATATATATATATATATATATATATATATATATATAATCAACAGCGGCTCGGCTACCCATATTATTTATTTATATAATTTTATTATTTATATATAGGCCGGTCCGCAAAAATATTTCTGACGCGTAACCGGTCCGTGGCACAAATAAGGTTGGGGACCACTGCTTTGGAGGACTTCGGTGGGAAATTGACTTCTTAGTGCCATATTCTTCCTCCTATTTTAATTAAAGACTAAACTATATTTGTAATCAGGTGCCTGCCGTTTGATTGACAGCTCACAAAGTGAGTACGTATATACATTTCTGTTGTTTTTTAAGTGGTATAGAAAAGACATATCTGTTGAAGTAGTTGCATATAAGTTAACCCATAATTACTCAATATTAGTATTGTGTGAAACTTAGTAAGAAAATCTAGCTGCATTGTTTCACAGGAAAACCGCACTCAACACGCTTCGCGATATCTAATCAAAGACGAATCAGCCAACCAGCTGCCAACCGGCGGAGGAGTAACAGGACAGACTCTGCAATGCTGGAGTCATAAAACGGCCAAGGCCTCGCACCACATAAAAAAGTTAGCTAATCAGCGTTGCTACACATCCAAACTCCCCTCCCTTTAAAGTAGCAACGCCTTTGTAACCAGGGCAACCTAAAGCATCAAAAAGAGGAGAACGCAGAGTAAGAACTGAATTGATGGAGACTGTAACCAAAACGCTCTTTGCTAGTTCTCCTCCCTAGTAAAACGATTACTGGTTGTCTTCTCCTCTTTGTTTCAGTGTGTGAATTAATGTCTGATGGTATTTAGACCTGATAACTGACAAGAGATTTTTGAAACACTCGTCCTTGAAGTGCTTCACACAGGCAAGCAGGACTTTGCTCACAGATGTGGGAACTTCGTCCTAAACCAGGCACTTCTCTGAGATTCTGATGCCGGGGGACAGTGTAATGAGTTGTGTCCATTGATGCATCCAAAACCGAAAAATTTTGATTTCTCCAATTCGGCATGCTTGAGTTGTTTGGACTGCATAAATCTCTCCGAATAATAAAGATGGTGGATTGGTGAAACCGTTTGGCCACACCCATGACCTTGTTTTGGCAGTGCAGACTGTGGCTCAATAGTACTATATCCATAGAAAATGGATAAAATATAGTAAAAAAGTAAAACATATTCCCCAAACTGATGAGAAAAGTATCTCTGCAGCACCTGGGAGGATTAGATTCAAGTATTTCACAATCCTTGGAAACTTCAGGTGAACAATAAAATGTATACGGACGCTAAAAAAGCAGATTTTGCATAATATGGCAGAAGAATTTTTTTCTCGAGTATTAGCATGAATTTGATTGTTTGCAGCATAATATATTATATATTAACCTCTCACACAAATCAATTCAATAAATCTGAGTCAGAAATGCTGTTTTTAATTCATTTGATTTTCAAGGACTCATTCAGATGATTTTTGAGGATGGGAGTTCAAGCAAAACATGGTTATGCGGATTCTTTCTTTGGTGGTTCCCGTGACCTGATAAAACTAAAGTGAGCAAAATATGTAAGATTCCCGAATTAATAGCCTCCGTTGATGGGGATATTTGCAAAGCTCGCTACGGGACGGTGTTGCAAAAGTCTGTTGAGCAGCAGTCTGTGACAAAGTCAGGATTCCTTCGAAACCAAATGCATCGAATCCTGGACATGCATTCCTGCAGTGTGGGAACTGACAAAGAAATGAAAATGAATTAATATCAACTCTAGCACAGTTTGTATGATGTGGAACCTCGGAAATTAAACACAATATATTTGTTCTTTTTTGGGCCACAGCTTGGACTGCATAACATTAATGACACTTACAATCCTTGTATGTGGCGAATCCACAATAATCTTCATCGTCTTTACAAAGCTGCTCAGTGACAGAACATGGTTCCCCCGCTGGTCCAGGCAGACAATAATGGCAACTCAGAGCTTCCCCTGACGAAAGAAAGCGCAAATCAATCCTTGGGTATTCTCAAGCTTTTTCTCCAAAAGATGGAGACACACTCACCAACTATAAAGAGCAAGGCAACGCTTAAAGCCAGGAGTAGAAGCTTCATGATGTTCTTCTGTGAGAAAGAAAACATTAGACTTGACACAAGTTTCAATATAAACAAATTGAAATTGTTGACTAACACAATCTTGCGAAGTAAATTCAAAGCTACCTTTGCCGTCTGTCTCTTTTGACTTCTGCCGCAGTCAGTGATACCAGGTTGTTGGCATTTGTTCTTTTTAGCTTGCTCAGTACTCATATTCATTCATTCATTCATTTTCTGAACCGCTTTGTCCCCACGGGGGTCGCGGGCGTGCTGTAGCCTATCCCAGCCGTCAACAGGCAGTAGGCGGGGGACACCCTGAACCGGTTGCTAGCCAATCACAGGGCACACAGAGACGAACAACCATCCGCACTCGCACTCAAACCTAGGGACAATTTAGAGTCTTCAATCGGCCTACCAAGCATGTTTTTGGGATGTGGGAGGAAACCGGAGTGCCCGGAGAAAACCCACGCGGGCTCGGGGAGAACATGCAAACTCCACACAGGGAGGGCCGGAGGTGGAATCGAACCCGCATATTTACATATCCAAATATTAGTTAAGAATAATTAAGTGATGATGACTTCAAAAGTTAGACGTGGGAAACTAACATTTAAAAACTGAAAAAAAAGATGACTTATACCCCCATCCATCCATCCATCCATCCATCCATCCATCCATCCATCCATCCATCCATCCATCCATCCATCCATCCATCCATCTATCCATCCATCTTCTTCCGCTTATCCAGGGTCGGGTCGCAGGGGCAGCAGCTTTAGGAGGGACTCCCAGACTTCCCTCTCCCCAGCCACTTCATCCAGATCATCCTGGGGGATCCCAAGGCGTTCCCAGGCCAGCTGAGAGACATAGTCTCTCCAGCGCGTCCTGGGTCTCCTACCGGTGGGACATGCCCGGAACACCTCCCCAGGGAGGCGTCCAGGAAGCATCCTGATGAGATGCCCGAGCCACCTCATCTGGCTCCTCTCAACGTGGAGGAGCAGCGGCTCTACTCCGAGTCTCTCCCGGATGATGGATTTTGTGGTTGTTTCAGACTGGATCTTTTATATATGTATTGTATTTTGAAATTGATGAAAATTATACTATGATGTACATTATTTTAATTAAAAACAGACTTGTGCACATTTTCATTTAAAATGTCTTTTTTTTTCATCTTTTTAGGAAGTACGTAGTGGTACGGCCCATGCCTAAGTAGCGCTCATGACAAATTGTGGGAACCTCAAACATTTCATGTCCATCCCTGACCAAAAAGTTCTTTGAAGTATCTTTTTCATGAATAATGAATTTATATTTTTGCAAAACAAACACACATTTGATACGACGCTTGAGTACAAAGGGCGTGTGTATCTTTCAAGTGGCATTTTAGAAAATTGGAAAGCGGACAATGAATATTTACACATGATAAGTTATTAAGAGCTGCTATTAAAGAAACAAGTCTGATAACACATCGATATTGGCACAAACTGAGACCAGTCGTGGAGACATACTTTTCTCTGTTTTCTGTTTTTCTCTGTTCTGTTATATTTCTTTTCTCATAAATGTGGCTTAAGTCTGATGCATGTTCTTTATAACGGATGACATGCTTACAATTGTTCACAAACGGAGCGAATGTTTTGATTGATTAAAAGATATCAACAGCACAAGACTTGTCCATCCATACATACATAACACGTAACAAAATACCATTTTGGCCGAATATAAGACGATGTTTTTTGCATTGAAATAAGACTGAAAAAGTGGGGGTCGTCTTATATTCAGGGTCTAGATATTATACCTATTTTCACTTGTGCACAGCAGTAAGTTAAAGGTTGCTGGTATCGACTGAGTATGTTGCTATATACATTTCATTGTTACTACTGTCCACTGTCCCTAACCCCTACTACAACAAACCTGATTCAAATGATCAGCTCATCAGCGATAACGATCCTAATTATTTGAATCGGGTGTCTTGCAGTGGGGATGCATCTAAAACAGGCTGAATTGGCACCCTTGAGGACCGGACGTGGTGACCCCTGTTAGAGTATCAAATGCACAGTTCATAAATAGATGGTTAAAGGTAATTCCACATGCATTACAGGAGTCCAGCAGATATTTCATAACTAGGCACATCCATCATCAAATGCGTCTCATGTATGATATAACGTATGGTGGAAAGTCTGGTCTCGTTTGCTGGCATTGTAGCGTCCTCTAGTGTACATATTTAATATGAGTCGGACCTGAACCTACTACTCTTTAAGGACAAATTTGGATGTAATTACAACACAATACAATACAACAACCAAAACAATAGAATTAGAGTAACAAAATACTAAATTATACCGTTAGAGAGTTTAGCAACATTTTTACATGCCAAAATAACAAAATAATGTCAGTAGGAAGTGTTAAGATATAGATATGCGCATACTTATAAAGTGAAAATGTAAAACATACGAATATAAATACATTTAAGAAATAATTCAACAAATCTTTTTCTTGATCGCTGCTACCTTTTTTGTCCAGCAGATGTCAGCAGACGCCGGAGGAGCTGCCGTCTGCCTGTGTGTGGTCCTTGTTTGAAGTTCTCACTCCACTGCAATGCAATCAAGTGCAGTGTCGGGGTGTGTGCGTGTGTGTGAGGGGAAGTAGTGTGTGTGTGCTCATGATGGGGTCCATTATGAGGCGCAAGTGTCCTCCAGTCTTTGTTTAAGTGCTTTGATGTGCTCTTTACATTGACATGGATGCATACAATGCACATCACTGTAAACCGCTGTTGCCATGGAGACGTCAACGCAAACAAAAAGAGGGATCATCGTGTCTTGTTTTTTTCCACTACTTTAGGCACTAGCACACAATATTGCGGGTTCTAAACAACATATGTGCAAAAAAATAATAGCACTTGTTTTCACTTAATTCACTTCATAGGCAATTTTATGAATCATTTTAGGATTTTTTTTTCAAATTTTAAACATTTTGGAATTATATTCACTGGTTAATATGAATTTTTACTTTTTAAAAATATTTTCAAACCTTTTAGGCATGTATGAATTATGACAACTTTTACGAGGGATTTCTAGAGAAAATTCTTAAACTAACCTATTTTGGAATAAGGCCGTAGCAATATAATGTGGGTAATAGCTTTGTCATTATTTTCCCATAAAGTTCCCGAGGCTGTGCGTGTGTGTGCTGTTCAGAGGAACTGGTGCAGCACTATAAGTAAACAGAGTTTGCAAGGAAGCAGAGGAAATGATGGAGCAGCGATGCGTGGAGCGAAGGCCATATCCGGTCCGGCCCGGCTCGCCTGGACCCGGCTTGAGGTTCCTGAAAGCAGCGTGGCCCCATGTGAGCGAGCAGGCACTTTATGGACAATGACACCCACAGGAAGTGTAAACACAGGTCAAGTGTTAAAGTCCAACCCGCCAATTCTCACCTCCATTAGAGGGGGGTGTCTGCATCAGCACCCCCGCCGCCACGAGCAATTCACAGAACCCCCCCAAAACCTCAACACACGGCACCTGGGCCGAAAGGGTCATCAATGATATACTCTTGTTCAATGCCAGGACGAGAACACGATGGATTTAATCTCTCGTTGCCTGAGTAAATCAGATCAAAGGGTACTTTTTATCTTTTGAAAATAAATGCCGTAAATGAAGCTAAAATGTTCCAATTGAATGGATACACAGATAGGTAATGCTAAAGTGCTCAATTAAATTAATACAGTCAATGAAGCTTATGTGTGAAACAGCTAACATGCTAAATGAATATATAAATGGTGAGCATGCTAAACATGTATGTAGTAAAATGTAATCTGTTGTGGATGAAGCTAACACACTAAGGCACAACCGACACAGCAGACGGAGCTAACATCCATCCATGGAACCGCTTTGTCCCCACGGGGGTCGCGGGCGTGCTGTAGCCTATCCCAGCCGTCATCGGGCAGTAGGCGGGGGACACCCTGAACCGGTTGCCACCCAATCGCAGGGCAACGGAGCTAATATGCTAAATGAAAAGATTGAATTGTGACTAGTGTAGGAAAATCAATAAAAATGGATTCTGCAGATGAAGCAAACAAGCCAAATGACAAGAGATTCCAGCTCTAAATGAAAACAGACGAAATAAATACAAGCTGCAACAGTTAACGTGTTTTGAGTGAAAAAGACGTTTTCAGGCATCCAGAATACACACAGCGAGTTCCCGGGTTGTTTCGGGAAATTTAATCCCTCATTAAGTGAATAATGAGCCCAGTGCTACTCTGATGGCCCCGCGGGTCCTCAGAGGGGCCGCTCGAGGGGCTCGTACAGTAGCGGGTGTTGATGCTAATGGATAATGGCGGCCACAGGTGCGAATGCAACGCAACCAACATCTGCATAGCCGACACGCTAAAGATGCATCAACATGCACTGATGTGTCACTGCTCTTCACACGGCCAGTTCGCATAAAAGTACAATTTTGTAGGATTTTGAGTCAGCACAGTTTCAGTGTGCAGTTAGCTGGCAATAGCTATTGCCTACAGTTCACCCCATGCCATGTGAGAGTGCCTTGTTGTTAGCCGTGAGGGCACGCATCTCATGCAGAGAAGAGTAAAAAAGAAAATTGAAGTTCGACTTGACATGTGGATGGGGGCTTGTGGCTCATGTGGCTGATTTAGAGTGCCTCATTGTTGGTCTTGAATGCACACGCCACACAGAATCATATACTACAGTTTTCTTTAACAGCATTCGATCATCTACTGAAAAATAAAAATATAAAGATACAACCATAACCTTTGATTGGTGATTTTTTTAATATAAACATTTCAAAGAATAAATAAGAAAAAATATTATCTGTATTATTTATATTTTTAAAATAATTCTACGATTTGCTTTCATGGTGAGTAATTAAGCAATTATGACCTCTTGTATAATTGCTGACTGCGAATGGGCTGCATATTGACATACACGCACTTTCAAGCTCAATTGTGCACAATGGCCCAATAGGGTGACGTCACGCTGTCCGCATTCACTCCTATGACTTTGAATGGGCCAGCACAATGAATGCAGTGTATTCCTTGTCTGGTTCCAATACACATCCGACAATCCGCCACTTCCTTCTTAATGAACCTCAACATTACTTTTGTCATGAAAAGGAAGTGGATTTCTTTTTTTTCGCTAGAAAATTTGTATTTATGTGTAAAAAAAAAAAGTCCGATAGAGTTGGATGAACGGTGGTCCCAGCACAGTACAGGCAGTGTGTTTACCTGGTTGATGAGACGTCGGAGTGTCACTCAGCTGCGCAGAGCAAACAGTGAGCGCGCGCATGCGCACGTTGCGCTCTCCAACAAGGATACGCCGTGTTTGCAGAGCTGCAGTTGAAAGGCTGACTCGCAGACGCTGTTTTGCCTCGAATCGCCTCACCCGCAGCAGCGGCACCTCGGTGAGCAAAGCAAAGAGATCACATGGCGCAATTAGGGCCGCAATCGCCTCGCAGCGCAAACACGTCTGCACAAAAGACGCTGCTCCAGAGTGCAATCGGTACACGACACGCAAACACCGTCGGCCAATAATGAGGGGAAACCCAAACAGGAGTGAAAGTCGTTGGGATCAAACGGAGACGCTGGGGCTCGCTGAAGGGCACACTCGCCTGCTCGATTCTCTCATTGACGGTGTCTGTGTGTCAAAAACTGGGGTGGGAATATAGAGACGGGAGAATTAAGATGAGAGGGAAAATACTTTGAATTCAGTTGGAATAATTTTGTGAGAAATATGATTGTTTTAAAAACGTGACTAACGGGGGATCGTGAAAATATCACAAACAACCCACCTGAAAAATTGGCAAAAGATTGCTCATACAGGGATCCTAAAAAGAGCGACATTTTAAAAACGTTCATTGACCATAAAACATAATGACAATACAGTGGGAAGAAAACTTCTAAACCAACTTTAACAAAAAAAAAAAAAGACTGCAAAAATGAAAAGTTAGCAGCACATTTTGATTAGAAAAGCCTTTTTGTGTCCCTTTAACATATATAACCGATTTTTGATGCTGTTAAAAAAGTATTAACTTTTTTCTTGGCACGTGTTTTGTCATATATGTTCATTTTTTAAATTTGACGTATAAATGTGTAGATAAAGAATAATTAATAAATTATTAATAATATAAATGCTGAACCTAACCGTCAATTCATAAATATCATGATAGTATGTTCTATGTTGATACAATCCTCAAGTGTCCCAATAGAGCTGACTATGTGATGTGCAAATTGCACTGACCTAAACCAGTAAAGCTGATTGATAGATGATACTTTTTTTCTCAATACCCGAGAGGGAGGAGGTGTCAGGCAACAAAGTTGCTCCTCTAATGACTTTCGCACTCATCGTGTTCTTCATGCAATGCAACCCCCCCCCCCCCCCACACACACACACACATACAAAATCACAAATTCGCCAGATATGATACAGACAACGTGGTTAAGGACGACACTGTGCATCAAGGTTGCAACCCTGACAGATTATATGGTCGTAATAGGAAGGGAAACAACAGAAGCCACAAAACAAAAAAGAGAAAAACATCGGTTGTCAAATTTGACGCCTCCATTAGGCTGCCCATTTCGGGGAGCGACACCCTAGCCGCAAAACGTCACACGTTGTGCTTGCCCCCCCGTCATTGTTCTCGAGAAAGGCTGTAATCGTGTGTTTGTGCATCTCTTCATGGTTCCGTCGGCGACTTATTCAGTGGCTTAAGTGGAAACGAGGGGGGGGGGGGGGGGGGGGGGGGAATGGAGCTCTTGCAAGGTTCTCGCTCGGTCACGCCGGTGAGATGATTTGCCTTTAATAAGATCATTTGGCAACATCAAGGCTTTCCCAGCAGTCGTGATTACATCTGGACTCAAGATCCATGCAGGAATTTGTAGGCCGGCTAATTCTGGCTGGGAGTCAACGACCCCCAACCCGCGTCTTCAAAAGCCCCCCCTTGATCCCCCTCTCCGCCCCCTCCTCAAAGGGTGAGGATGTTTGACAATCCCATTTTGTACTCGTCCCGCAATTAATTGGATACGTTGTTGGGATGTTGGCTCCTCTCATCTTTAGCTTGGGGAGACAAAAGGGGGGGGGGCGAGGGGGGGTGACACCTCTGCGTCCGGCCGGGTATAAAAGAAAGGAGGCCACCGTTAGCCTCGCATGTTCATCTCGTGGCAAGGATGCAGATTCCGAGCAGCAGAGCCACGGGAGTTTTCGGCGGATACTCGGTGCGTAATTACGCGCCGGCGCAGCCCAAGCCCAAGTCATTCACCATCGACGCGCTGCTCGCCAAGCCAGACGAGCGCAACTCGGAGCGGGCGAGTCCGGGGCTCACTTACCCGGCCGCACTGCCCCTCGGCACCGGACTGACCTACGCGCCATGCCCGTACAACGTGCTGCCCGCCGGCTATTCCGCCGTCTATTGCTGCCCGCCGTTCCCCTACCAGGCGTCCTGTCGCGGTGCCTTTTACGCGCAAGGTATTCAAGTCCTTTTCACTTGGAATGCTTTTCAATCATCTCACCTTGACTGACTTTTGTGACTGTTTTTGCAGCGGCGTCGATGCCCAAGGTGCACGCGTTGAAAGCCAAGGGGGGCAAGTCCAAGCGCATGCGCACCAGCTTCACCAGCGAGCAGCTCTCCCGCCTGGAGAAGGAATTCGCCCGGCAGCAGTACATGGTCGGCTCCGAGAGGTTTCTGCTCGCCTCCGCCCTGCAGCTCACGGAAGCGCAGGTCAGAAAAAAATACAATTAATATGATTGAATTTACGAGGAGGCGGCTTGGTGGTGCACTGGTTAGCACGTCCGCCTCACAGTTAGGAGGGTGTCGGTTCGATTCCGACCCTCCCTGTGTGGAGTTTGCATGTTCTCCACAAGCCGGCGTGGGTTTCCTCCGGGCATTCCGGTTTTCTCCCACATCCCCAAAACATGCTTGGTAGGCCGATTGAGCACTCCAAATTGCCTCTAGGTGTGAGTGCGAGTGCGGATGGTTGTTCGTCTCTGTGTGCCCTGTGATTGGCTGGCAACCGGTTCAGGGTGTCCCCCACCTACTGCCCGATGACCGCTGGGATAGGCTCCAGCACGCCCGTGGGGACAAAGTGGTACAGAAAATGGATGGATGGAGTTTACGAGGCAAAATGAAGGCAACAAAGTTTTAATGTGTATTGAGGTCGCCATTAAAGGGGAGAAAAGTTGAACCGAGACTCAGTGAGTGCTGACATAAGAAATTTCAAATTAAATCAATTTAAAGCATATAAAATATGTTCTAAATATGAAAAATATTGTTTTATACGTTGAGAGAGAAACATTCACTATGTCTGTGATACTGTGTTTAAAATTGTATGTTTGATAAAGTGAAGGGGAAAACAAAGCGGCGTTCAGTCTGTTACATGATAAATTGTCCAAACTCAGGCAAGAAATAAAACTGCTGTTTACATGACAAAATAGAAGAGAATCACTTTAGAAGTTTCTTTTCTTCCTCAGGGCTTTGATGTGAAGTGAGAAAACCCTAATAACTCCTTGAGTGGGTGGTCATAGAAAGATTCAATTCCACCACTCAAAACCAAATTTCCTTTCACATATTGCATTTACATATTAACGGTGAAAACTCTTTTAAGACATTTAGTCTTTGATATTGTCAATTAAAGACACTCAATGATGATGAATGATGATTGCAAACACTGAAAAAGATTTTTCTTTTTCATGAGAATGCATTTTGATAGTGGGTTTGATGTCTTTGATTTTGAGGGTAAAGGCTCTTTCAGTGATTACTTCTCAACATTTTTAACGACTCCAAATGACTTATTTTTAATTCTTGTGCTGTTCTCTTTGCAGGTGAAAGTGTGGTTCCAGAACCGTCGCATCAAATGGCGCAAGCAGAGTCTGGAGCAGCAGCAGGCCAAACTGGCCAAGCTGGGCCTAGCCGCCACCACCCCACCCAAAAGCCCCGGATCTCAAGGGCACGCTGACGAAGAGGAAGAAGAATTCTCTGACTCTGACGTAGATGTGGATGTGTCCGATGACGCCCACGAGCCATGCTGAAGACCCCCCCCCCCCGAAAAGACTCTTGTCCACAGAAGACGACCTATTCCTATTTAATAGAAGTATAGTTATATATTTAATTTTTCTACATGCATTGCTCTTTGACTATTGTTATTTTTTGTATATTTGATTGACATATTCATAAAAAATATTTTATGCAATGAACGTCACTACTTTGCCTGGCTTCTTAATTCGAAGACATAGCATTATATATAGAAACAAATTTTCAGAGCTGACTCAGCAAACAGGCCAAACAGATATGAAAACACTCACAAAGGGCTAACGCTTAAGTAATTCTAGTTTATAACCAAAGGTGCCATTTTTTCGTCATGAAATACACGAAAGAAAAAAAGGGATTAACGACATTTGGTTGGCAGAAAAATTGAAAAGGCATGTCAAAGAAGTCCTCTCCCCAATTGCATTTTAGCAGCCAAATGCTCGGCACAGGTATACCTAATAAAGTAAACTGGGGTGGACGTAAACGGCGTGCTGGTCCCGGGCCTCCCGTAGGCAACCAGAGACACATCAGCCGCATGTGCCAGGATAAGACGCGTGAGCACGGTGTGCATCGGAGCGGCTAATTGGCGACGCCGAATCGCAGACGACGGAGCACAAAGGCGGCACGCTGGGAAGGTTTCCATGTCACTAATCTGCTCCCAAGAGCTCTTAACAGGAGAAACGCTCACCTCGGGGATCAAGAGGGCTTGTTTGAGGCTTTCATCTTAGGTAAACATGACTACCAACACTTTGAGCACATCACGCCACAAAGGTGGCACGCAGGGAAGCCTACCAGATACTCTCTAGTTCTAAACTGGATGATGATGTTGGCACAATTTGCTTGGACAGAATGCTTTCAGCACTGTATGACTAACAACTAACAGATTTGTGATTGACTGAAGTGAATGACTGACTAACAAACAAACTCATTAATGAACTAACTAATTAAATACAACACTGATGATCAAACTCCCTAATGAACTAACAAAGATGACGAGAAGAGCAAAAGAACAAGAGGATGGCAGCCGACAAAATAAATCTGAATTTAGCTGAAAAAGAGTGAAGCAGATCTGAGTGGCGAGTGATCTGATTTGTGCGCTAAGACCACAAAGCAGCGTGATGAGATGACGCCCGCTATCTCAGCATCCAGCGTAATCCCATTGAGGAAGGACCAGGGGCGGCCTGGGAAAAAGTGGAGGGGATGAAGAGGATTTAGGGAGGGGGTCAGTTGAGGGGTGGGGAAAGGGGGGGGGGGTCGTGCTCTCAATTAGCAAAGGCCACCTTAACGGCTGGAAAGCAACACCAGGGGCCGCCGGCTGCACGGGCTCCTTCAAATGAAGACCTCGTCCTCATTGCTTGTGTCACCAGGCTTCAAAATCAGTGAGATGTCAAATACAACAAAAGTACTGTGCAGAATTCAAGACAAATTTAATCCACCACACCATTCAGCTCAGTTGGAATATTTATTTTGGTCATTTACTTTCACGTACCACTAGAGGGAGACCTTGTATAGTTTTAACAATCTCCAATAGTTAATAAGAACAAAATGCAACAGGACAAGTGTGGAGTCCAAATTGGAAGTTGCATATGAAGATGGACATGTGGAGGCTAGAAGAAGGTGTGAAAGTTCTCATGCCTCGTCAAAATGGCTCTTAGCATATTTTATGTGGCGCACTCCATCTAATAGTCATTAGCTTTCATTACTGCGTTTGAAGTGGAAGCAGGCTCTTTTGTGAGCCAGCACAATGGCGGACCAAGCACGGACGTGGCCTCCTTAGGGGAGGGCACGGGGACACGCCTTTTCCTGTCTGCATTCAGACTGGCAGCCAATCAGCGCGCAGAGTGAAAGGGAACCAATAAAGTGGCAACAAAAGCCAACTTTACAGTAGAATGACTTCTGCTTGCAGTTCAATACAAACCATTTTAATTGCAAGTTATTAATTCAAAAGCATTTACTTGTAAAGGGGCGGAAAGCCCAAAATTCTGCAGTAAATATCTATCACGTGATTCTACTGCCCCGATTGTAAATAAGCTTTTCACTTTGTACCACAGGCAACTAGTTTAATATCTTGAAATTTACTGTATCATTGAGGTGCAATCGACTGTATTGAGCTGGATGTTTGTTTAGGCCAAGTGGGTGTAGTGTGGGGGGGGGGTATGTGGGGGGCGGTCGCAGGTTATCGCGCAGGTGCCACATACGCGGCGACGTGCTACTTTCGTCATGTGGTTATTGTGGCAAGGGTGAATTTCTGCAGGTGGCGTACATTTGCATCAAGGCACACATTAGCGCTGAGCACACAAACAAAATGGCCAATTAGGTTATTTTAATGAAGGAGCCATCACATCTTCATTCATCTCACATTCCATTCACCATAACAATGTTCTCTTGGAAAAGTATTGCGTTCATTATACGGATTGACTTGCAACAAATTTTTATTCTTGACTCAACTGTCGATTAGCATAAAGATTAAGTCATCTGTAATAAGGAAATGTTTGTCACGTTGTAGTCCATATTCACTTCAGTCATGATACAATGCAAATTCTATGGCGTTGAAATGTTAAAAAAGGCAGGGGACATCAAACTGTTGTACCTGGCTTTTTCCGACAAGTGGCAGCATAAACCCAGAAAACAGATACAACTCGGATTGCTCGTTTTCATTCGCAGGACTTCAAGCGTTGTAGGACAGTGCGCTTAAAACATGTTATACCAAGTTTTACAAGAAAATTGTAAGTAAACATTCATCCGATAGCATGTAAATAAATAACACCATTTTATTTAAAAAAAAAAAAAAAAAGCGCCGGGAACGTGTTTTCCAAAAACGTCTTTTATCAAAAATGTCTTTTACATTTTGCCAACACAGGGGGGCAGCTGTCATGTCTGAACAGGACTTGAGACCAAAACCATTTTGCAATGCACGGATTCATTTATTTGAATACTGTAATTTATGCGGATTTATTTCCATCAAGAAAATTTTTGAACGGACTTGTTGAGATTATGCGTGCATGTTATTTTAATTGGACAGTTTTTTAATTGTTTTAAGAACGCCTGGCATTGTTATCATTTGACACAAAGATGACAGGATATTAAGTGGATGGATAAAAACGGATGATTCTCTATTAGCATAACAGTCAACGAGCAAGGAAAAAAGAATAGAAATCTCAATAAAAAAAATTCAAATCAACACTTATGGGCCGATAATGTTGATACTGTTAGATATAATTACTTTGTTTTAAGAAGTGTGTGGAGCACTTTCATTAACACCTTTGTTCATTTCTTTACCACTATATAATAATAAAGTTCACACGCATGATTAGATTACGCACACGTAAAGTGTCAAATGCATTCTTGTCTTTCTCTTTAGTCTACAATCTTGAAATGGGATTATTATCACTTTGTGACGACGCATTTAGAATTAGTCAAACATCAAAAACATTGACTTCAAGTTCCAGGTTTCTGTGGTTGGTGAGACTCAGGTGATTGATTAGTGGAGCCCGGAGCTCAAAGCAAATATGCTGAGGCGGCATTTTAGTGTTACGCTGCAGGCAAAAAAATATTGTTTTTACAATATGGTCTTAAAACTACTTCTATTTATTCACTTTTCAGTCTTTTAGTCTTCTCTTAATGTGTTTAAACGTTGGCAAAAATGCACATATTCAGGCAGATAATTTTGACAAAATTCTAGGAACAACACACTGGGCAATCTAAAAGATTTTTGCTTACATTGGCTCGAGAAAGTGTACCTAATGAAGTGTCCAGCCAGAAAAGAAACTGAATCGTGTCGCAAGTGGTTTTCTGTGAGACACACACACGCGCGTGCGCACCCAAACATTAACCTGCAGCGGGGATGTGCATGAGCGAGCGTGCATGCCCGGGTTTTTTTCAGGATCAAAAAAGCTTTCATGTTGTTAAAAAAGAAAGGCTAACCCAATGACAAAATGTTTAATTCCTTCAAAGTCGTAACTCTTAAATTTTAGCTTGACTCGGGCTGATGTCACTGACGGAAATTAAATCTGCTCGGCTAGTGCGTTTAGGAGCCTTTAAAGCTCTAAACGCCTCATCAACAACTTGTTTGACGCTAATCATTTTCTACATTCCCAAGTCACTTATTAACTATCACGTGTTTTTTTTCCTCTCTCTCGCTACCTTTTCTTTCCACGACCTAAATCCTTCTCGTGATAGAGGACAACGTGTTTTTGCCCAGAGCTTGCACACAACGTAAAGGTTTTGATTAAATATCTAAAAATGGACAGACAAATAAAACACACGAACACTAATGTGACTAGATTTTTTTTAAATTAATTTTTCAGTGTGAGAACGGAGGCCAATTATCACGACTGTTAATGAGTGGCAGTGTTTATAGTGCCATTGTAAGTATACAATCTCAAGAATATGATCGACGGTTATGGAGATTTAAAAGCAATTTAAAAAAACTAAAATAAAACATGAAAACATGTTAATTTGCATTTGTATAATAAAAATGCGCGATGACATCCATTAATGTGAGTCCTTAAAATCCTATGGATTTAATAAACCCAATCAAATAGTCGACTTTGATGTGAGTGCATTTTCTTAAGAGGGACACGCATGATCAAAAAGATGATGAGATGATGAGAGGGGGGAAAAAGTCGAAAAGTAAAGAAATTAACCGACCTTTCTGAAAATTAACGCAGGGAGTTGGGGGGAAAAAATGAAAATATATTTCAGCTAAGTTGGAAGAATTTTTCAACACCGATATGTACAAAACGTAAATTCTACTGGCTGCAAAAGAGCTTCTCGATACTTGGCTTGACGGGCAGGTGCGGTGGTCCAATCAGCGTCCGTGCAAGGGAGGGGGGGGGGGGGGTATCGAGGGCACCCCCACATGCGCGCACGCTCTCACTTGCGCAGCCTTGCGTATAGAAGAAAGCTTTGGCGTCAAGGAGGACTTGCAGCACTGTTGACTTTTCAAGCAACATCTCCGGGCTCCACGCGAAAAGAAAAGTTGGACATGCAGATCTAAACGAGGATTTAGCAGGGAACAAAAAGAAAAAAACAAAGAGCTCGACGTCTTTCTTGTCTGGAGATGTTCGCGCCTGCAGGCAAGCGCTGCTTCACCATCGAGTCTCTGGTGGCCAAGGAGAACCCGCTGGCCGAAGAGCCCATCCGCCCCACGGCGCTCAGCTACGCCGGCCCGGCCCCTGACGCCCTGATGGGCGGCTACCAAGCGGCCGCCGCTCCAGGGGTGGCTGCGGCGGCTGCCGCTGCGGCCGTAGCCCGCTCGCTCTACCCGAACCCAGCTGAGCTGGTGTTCCCCGAGTCGGTGAGCCACCCGCAGCTGGCCGTGGGTCCCCATTCGCACACCCACCATCACCACCATCACCACCAACATCAGAACCAGCACCTGCAGCACCACGCGCACTTCTTCGGCTCGGCGCAACACCGAGACCCGCTCAATTTTTACCCCTGGGTGCTCCGGAACCGCTTCTTCGGACACAGGTTTCAAGGTAAGGCCGCTCGTTTTCGGATGAATGTCAATCAACGAGGCGCGCACGCAACGCGGTCATTTTAACCACGCAGCACAAGAAGTAATAAAATATGCTTTTATATTATTTAAATGCAAAATTCAAGCATGCACAACATCATCTTTTAGCCATTGGAAATCTCATCTGTCTTTAGAAATGCACGACAGCAATATTGTTTTTTTTATTGTATTAACTTTAACAACGTGTTACTTATTACAGGTGTAAAGTACATATTTTTATAAATAGCATACGATTCAATACTATAGACGCAAAGACAGTAAGTTCATTCCTCACTTACTGAGCCATTCTGATGAATATTTGTCTTCGTACCTGAGTACAATTTAATGCGCGCGTGTGTGGGGCCGTTGTAATATAGTCATACACACATTGAGAACTGCACTCGCTCAATTATTCATAAAGAAGCAAAATTACTATCGGTATATCCTAATTAAATATAAATATTTCAAAGAGCCATGGTAGATTTTTTTAAATGACAAAATTATCAATTGTATTCAAAAACAGCAAATACAGTATAATGATTAAATTGAGTCAAACACACAATGTAGATATATATATAATTTAAATCATAGCGTATAAAACTCTGCAATGAGCACTTCTTACTCAGCATGTCCTGCACACACCAAATGAAAAAGAGATTCAAGTACATGTCTACATTAAATTACAATCACCATAACAGTACAAAATGCAAGTCGCTATTTCTTACGAATAATTAATAACCGATTTTTTTTATGCAAAAATATTGTACTCATTTAGTTTTTTGCTACCAAAGCATTTACTGCATGTGTGCATTTTAGATGTTAAATATAACTTTAGTCAACATTAAACGACAATAAACGTGCATTGGACATTTGAATAGCAGTAAAGAAGGAAAAAAATGTTGATAGATAATTGGCGAAGGCAATTAAATCACAACAAAATGCTCCAAAATATAAATGTTTCTTGCAAGGCCGTAACGGTGGTCCGGTGTGTGTCGTCCGCGCCCGGCAGGTCATGACGCGTCCCAGGACAGCCTGCTCCTCCACGGCCCGTTTGCCCGGAAGCCCAAGCGGATCCGAACCGCCTTCTCACCGTCGCAGCTGCTGCGCTTGGAGCGGGCCTTCGAGAAGAACCATTACGTGGTGGGCGCCGAGCGGAAGCAACTGGCCGGTAGCCTAAACCTGTCCGAAACGCAGGTGAGGTCCCGGTCAGGAATGAAGGCAAATAAACAGGGTGACTCTTCGCGTTCTTTTGGAGGGCGACTATTGGATAAATCGTGTACATCTGAAATATCGACACTTGCGGAAAAAAACAGTGGTTAAGTAACTATATAAATTCCGCTCTGATTATTTAGCAAATTTTGGCATTGTATAATGTCAGCAACAATAATTTGAGGAAATACTGATTCATAGTGGATTTGTGGTTAATTGCTTTTCTTAATTTGGACACAAATAGAGGTTAAATTGTCACAACAGAAATATTCACTTATATTAGAAATACAGAAACAAACCAACACTGTAAATAAATACAAGAGCTAATGAAAAATGTTAAACATTTAAATCTAATCTAACCATTGAGAATTTTTTTTTAAAATGATGATTTAATGCTCAACTTATTCAATATTCGTTTGCTGTGGTGGTTGTAAGTTAGGGAAAACATGGCCCGTGGGCAACATGTGGCACACTACGTTCTGAAATTCGGCCCACCAGGCATTTGAGTGATCAAGAATCTTGTGATACTTGGTGCAGAATTTGTAAAATTATTATTATAATTATTATTATAATTATATCATTATTTGATAAAACAGGCTCATTAAAATGAACAGTCTTTTTGATTTAATGCACTTATATTTTTTGGTTTATTGTAAATGATCAAAACTACGAGTAAAATGTTCACATTTTCATTTTATGCTTTAAGTGTTATTAAATAATCAAAGGAAAATAAAATACAAACAGAGAACGGACCATAGTACAGACCATTATACTATGAACTACATTTAAATAAATCCCATAATTATCTGTTCAACGTTTGTGAAAGAAACCTTGTAATCATCTGTGACTAAACTTCAAACTGATGTGCAAACGCCACCAGAGCAAATCTGGAAACAGTGAGCCACAAACACAGCACACTTCGTGTCATGTGATCAAAGCAAGATTTATCGACCAGGCTTTTACTACTAGTCATCACGATGGCGTTCGCACCCTCGCTCTTGCCGCTTTGACAAGTCCAAAATAGCGTGTGGCATATCTACCGACATCACTTATTGGATGAAGGTGTGTGTGTGTGTGTGTGTGTGTGTGTGTGTGTGTGTGTGTGTGTGTGTGTGTGTGTGTGTGTGTTATTGATGCTATGTGGGTGTCAATTAGGCCTAATGGGCCATAAAAAGACAGCTTATGAGCCAGCAGTATTGTTTGCGTGAATGACTTGAGACTTGAAGCTTAAGCTGCATCACCCTTCACCATCATAACATTAACACAACATGACATCAAAGATTCAGTTATGATTGGCATATGAAAAAAAAAATCTCACTTGTTTTTTTTTAGAAAACATAGTTTTAGCATACGGACTCATTCCAGGTCACGTGACTACAGTCTTGTTATCAAACAGACTTGACGATACTAGAGAACATTTAAATTTATGTAAATGATATGCGAAGTGAGAAGAAATCTGGCAAGGAGGTGACGGCAAGTTACGAAAAACAAAAAAATTGCAAGCAGACATCAATTTGTGTGTTCTCGTAGACTCTGCTTGCTCAACAATATTGTGTGCGATGAACTTGTGTCACTCCCCAATGTTGTGTGACACGTTGTCGCTCCCCAATGCAAAGTTATCTTCCCACAACGTTGTGTACTCGCCATGAATGGACTTACTCATGTGTGTGGCTTGCCTCCGCACAGGTGAAGGTGTGGTTCCAAAACCGGCGGACCAAGTACAAGCGTCAGAAGCTGGAAGAGGACGGGCCAGACGCCCAGCAGAAGAAGAAGGGCAACCACCACATCAACAGGTGGCGTATGGCCACCAAGCAGACCAGCTCCGAGGACATCGACGTCACCTCGGAGGACTGAAAGAGAACAAAAAAACAAAAGGAACAGAAACATTGCTGCCTCATGAGGACCAACAACACTATTTATTATGTAATATGATGAAGTATATGTACACGTACCGGGAGCAAACAAGACTGTGTGTGGAGTGGGACGAGATGGACTGGGACGAGATGGACCCCCCGCCCCCCTTCCACTGTATTCTCATGCTGTTCTTTCATTAAAGCTGCTGTGTCAGTCACCAACCGTGGTTTATTTTCATCGCCAGGCACACAATTTGATGACATCCAGTGGGTTGGGTGCATTTTCCGTTCGAATGAATGCCACCTTCAAATAGACGTCAACCAAAAGACGCTACTGCTCACGTGCGCTAACTAAAACAGCAGCACCAATCCAAGCGGGCGCTCAGAGGAATGAAAGTGGCTAGTTTCCCTTGACTTGAATTGTACATTATTAACCTAAGCCACATACTGTAACACTCCCGGGCCAGGCCGGTTTCGGCCAGGTCACGTTTTGCTCTCCTCCCACACGTCGAGGCACAATAAGGTCTGAGCGCTTCTCGAGCCTCTTAAACAAATTGACACGAGGAGACAAAACCACGTCAACGTGCCAGGAAGTCAGTCATCCACCTTCTGCTATTTGTTGTCGGGAAGCGCCGATTTAGTCAAACATGTCAAGAATGTCGCCGGGCGCTTGCGCAGGTGTCAGGTGCGTTACCCGAGTCACCGCGCACACAAGTCAAACAGACGGAGAGGGAAAGTAGTCGGCCATTGTGCGGCGGCTGGGGCCTCCGTAATCACCTGTCAAAAGAAACGGAAGGAATCTGTCGCTAATGACTGCTGGGCTTTAGCGATGAGCCGTGATGTCTGACCTTGATGTTTTGTTTTGTAAACCAAGAGGAGCGAGGGGGGGGGGTGCTCTTCTCACTTTTTGGACAAAGAGCACAAAATGGGTGTTGTGAAGGACTGGCTTTCAGGAAATCCAACTTGTATGAGCACACACACACACACACACACACACACACACACACACACACACACACACACACACACACACACACACACACCTTTAATTTAAAATACATTGGAATTGTCGCCTGTGTCAGCAAAGAGGACATTTAGTGATGGGAAAAACAAAAGTGTGTTTGCAACAGCGGATGACAGACACCTTGACAAGAAGTTGGAGAAAGCGAAGCGACTGTCTCCTTGCACCATCATTAGCTCATCGTGCTAAAGAGCAGATGTTATATCCTTCCTCCGCTTCACAAAACAGCACCTCGTGGAACAAACTTCGTGTCACGAGTCGCGTGATAAAAAGTGCAACTGATGACAAACTGCAGCTTTGCTAATTAGCATTCTACAAAGCCACCATTTGGGGTTATTGCGCTTCAAGAAGATGACGATCACGCAGTAAACACACACCAAAGTGGGCAATGGCTTCTTTTCCTTGATTCCATATGGTTATAGCGTTATTCGGACCCACTCAGGTACAACTTCATTTTGACAGCACACACCAATGCAACATGTGACGTTTTTTTTTTTCACAATTGCCATGGCAACCATACAAACACTGCAGTTGACAGCGGAGGATGCGAGGCAGCAAATGTGAAAATGAAGTGCAAGCAGCACTCAAACACATATTGTCACCTGCGGCACTACCTTGACTTAGAAGTGCCCTGACCTTCGAGTTTTGCAAGTTACGAGCCATCGCTCCATGCAACTATGTAAAACCAAAACCAGACAATCCAAGTTAAGCAATGTACCCACGAAATAACGTTATTTTGTAGTTAGCTTTTAAGCAAAATGCTAACTTTATGCTAGGCTAAAGACGTTTGAACTGGTCGAAAAATCAAAAGGCTAAGGTGAGCGACTTAGCAAGCAAGCATTTGTGTGTATAATGACGTGGTCCGAAAGCACGTAACACTCACTTGCAGGTGTTTGTTACCACGTCTGATTGACTGACGCAGACCTGAAGGTAGGAGACAAAAACAAGCAGTTGTATGACACGACAATGAAAACGTAACCAAACAAATTGTGACCATTTTAAAGACATTTTTAAACGTTGCTGCTAATGTGCAGAAAATGGTCCAATTTGGCACATGGAAAGTCTGAGTGGAGCTTTGCTAATAGTTGAAGCAGATGGCAGAACCCAAGGTGTGAAGTGGAACGATGGTGTAGGTGGGGGAGCATTCAGGTGTCTTTCTTTTTGTTTTGGTTTTTGGTTTTGTGGGGGGGGGGGGGGGGGGGGCTAGGAGAAAGTGCAAAACTGGCTCTTCCATCGGAACGGAAGGCGTCTATTCGCTACATATGTCTGACTTTGCCACCATATGGCTGCGGGAGCTATTTCCAGTCGTAATTAAAACCTTCGGCAAGTAGAGAAAGGCGGTTTGTCTCATTCGGCGAGGGCGAAAGATGGCTGCAGAACGTAAGAAACAAAACACGTAAACGCTGTTCATGAACAGACAAGGCTTACGTAAGCAGTCATGCAAACAGACCAATTTGGACAATTAATTGAATTCAGTAAGTCAATACATAACAAATACCAGCCATATTTAAAATCAAACTGGCTATGTGCCTTGCTAAGACACCAAAATATGTGCTTTGACACCACTAAAGTGATTTTGTCCAGATTCTGTCCATTTTCAAACCTGCAACGTCTTCACCTGAACCAACTCAATCAAAAAACAGAGTTTTCCCATCTCCAAGGATAATACCTCTTTCCCGTGTGGGGAGGGCAAACGCAGCGTGAGCTCCCGTGAAGAAGCTAGCTCCGTCGCTGCTCCGCCTAACAAGGAAGAGCGGCTGCCTAATGAGGGAGCTCATTAACACGTCAGGCTGCCTTGTCTTAATTAGGCAGCTCGCACACAAAACCGAGCCTGAGAAGAGGCGGCGTCAAAGAGGTCAACGGCAGAATCAGGAATGTGCTAAAATGCTAACTTGCTAATTCCAGCATGAGACCCGTGGTTTGTATTTCATAGTGGAATAAATGCATGTAACGTCTTTGTGTTGACGACGTTCAGCACATTCATTAGCTAATGCCAGTTAGCTCACTAGCTTGACTTTGAATTTAGCATGCGCCGTTAGAAATATGTTACAAGCGTGCACAAGCAAGGATAGTGCTATTACCACTTCTTGGTACAGAATGCTAGTATGGTTAACGATACCGGAATTATAAATTGTTTTTCAGAGATTTTCTGTAACATCATGTAATGATGTTTTTGTAGCTAGCACAGGATTTGACTTCAAATACACCCCAATCAAGGTTTGCCAATTCTAACCGTATTATCGAACAGAAGCAAAGCGTTTGGTAGAGCCGAACGATTAGTTGGGTCTGCTCAAACTAGAAGCTCACAAGTTGTAATTGCTTCACTTGAACTGAACGGTAAAAATGCTCTCAGCGGTGTGATCCATCACCGAAGGGGGGGGCCCCTCTTACGACCATCTTGTTCTCGCTCTATTGAACACCAGCGAGGGCGATCTGACATTGAGGAGAGGCTCTGCACCCCCCTACCTCCTTATTCACTCTGCAGTCTGGAATCCCAAACACACCTGGCTAGAGGACTCAAGCTTGTCAGGCCTTCACAAAGATGGCCGCATTCCTGAATAGCCAGCTGGAAGCAGGGCTTTGCTTTCCGGCAAATGATGCACCCGAGTATCGCCGTCGACATCGGGATCCGTCTAAGAACACCGGCAATCAGTGTAGGCCACGCAGATCGGCCTTTTTCGAGATTCCCTTCAGCTATGAGACACCCTCCGACAGTTTGCATGAACGCCATATTGCACCGAGAGCCTGCGATCACACTTGTCATATTTGATTAGTTCACAAATGAGCGTCTTCATTTCGCTTACCATCTGAATTCAAACCAAAACTAGAGGTTGTACAGAAACATGACCTGGTTATGTCACAATCATAATCTGAATAAATAATAATAAGAATCGTAATCTGCTAGATAGCCTCAAATCATGGAATCAATTAACGTGAATGCTCCAATCATTTGGAATTGTTTGAAACTGGTGGCGTTTTTTCGTAAGCTCATTTTCACTCATGCATTTGAAACTGCGTCAATCGTGCGCGGTATTCACTGGCGAATCGCCGCCGGCCACAATTCTAACAAACGGCAAATCAATCGCGAGACGCTAGCCGGCGCCTTTGCCTCCGGTCGAGCTCTTTATCGTCTAATTGATTGACAGGCCAGCGCTTGATTAGGTTATTACAAATAAATATAGCCCTAAGTAAGCAAACAAACAAAATCCAAACACCACTTTGCTTGTGCTCCATCCAATTAGTTTTTTTTAATTACCTATTATGCTGAGGCGCACGGCAAAACGACAACAATGCGCAAAGACAAATCGGCAAAACGAGGCCCTGACATAGACGCCACTTTAGGGGTAATTACCCAATTTGTTTGCGGCAGCAGAGTTCTAACAAGCAACCAATTACCGCAGAGAAAGGCTGCGTCGCCGCGCAAACCTGTTGATTTAATTAGATTAACTGCGTGCTACGGCGCCGGGAAGCAGGCAAACAATTTAATTACCAGCCGACGGCCCCGGGGCATTGTGGGACGACGGCTCTGTGGACCCACTAGGGCCGATGCTGCAGAAAGAAAGCAACACAAAGGAGACTCACAAACGTATTTTGTGGGATCTCTGCCTGAAAGAGAAATTCAGATCTCAGGATTTTTTGTGTTTTGAATAAAGAAATTCAATTCTGTGACTTTTTCAATTTCTTTAAACATTACTTGGTTGCTGTACTTTAAAAAGGTCGTTACAGTTCTGTCATTCTGTTATACAGTCATTCTGTGTCGACGTTTTGGTGCTAACGCACTAATCGCCATCTCAGAGCGCGGTCGGTGAAGAAAGCAAAATATTCCGACTCGGGGCCAACGGAAGCTTCCGCAACACGACGGGAGACGGATCTTAATCAGCGACCAGCCGTGTGTGACCTTTTCCAGGTCCGAGACAACCTGACGTTGCCCCCGCGGAGCCGCGACGCTTCCCGGGGCGAACGCCGCCTTCCCTGTTGGCCCACATGACAAGCTCTCAGATCCATAAGAAGTTCCACAGCAAGACACCGCCAGTGGCACTGAAAGGTGATAAAAAAGACAAAGAAAAAGCCAAATATGGGCACGGTATTTGTCATAAGACTTGTTCGCTTGTGATGAGTCAGTGTTGTTACCTCCAAAAGGCAGAAATTTGGGTCGACTTCCCGCATATTCAATATGTAAACCAGTTTGGCTGTGATTGGGTTGTTTCGGACAACAGCTTTCCTCTGATTGGTTCGTTCCTGATATGTCTGTTGGCTCTACGATGCTAATGACTCAAGTCAAATTTCACATGCTGTGGATCAGTTTCGCTTTTCTGTCAAAATGATGGCAAATTGGTGTCCACTTCATTTTCTGCCTTTGGAGGCGGGATGAGAGCCGAGCCAGAGTTGGGATGCTGCCCGTGTGTAAGGGTGTTGTTCTCAGTGGCGCGACAGGGGTGTGAAGTTTGACACCTGACATCCTAGGCCGACCCCTGAAAACCATTCGCACTGCCCAGCACTCCTTTTGTTTTTGTACGAGATTTGCAGGTGTCAAGCTCAAAGCGAGTGAATAAGTCGTCCTTTAGCGACTGCCCTGAGGCGTTCATGAAAGCGACAGGAACAATGGCGGGGGCGCTCGGAGGGGGCGTGACTGCAGGCCGGGACCCGCGAGGGGGTCAGTAGGTCGCCAATTAAAGGTCTGGTGAGGAGCCCCATTCTCTGAACCAAGGCACCTTTTGCACTCAAACTCAAAATCTTCTTTTGAAACACTAACTGTGTTTGTAAGCATGACACGCTTAGAATATTTGAGCATATTTACGTTTTTCTCTTGGGACACCCAAAAGAAGCTCAACACACACCGACGGGAAGAGCGTGTGCGAGCCTGGCCAATTGGCCGCTCCGGTGAGGTGACAAATGAGTTTCCTAAAAGGTGATGAGCGCCACTCGACGACGCCGTCGCAGCAAAAGCTACCAACGCCCGTCGTCCAATTTGCACTAATTAGCTTGACATCAGGTTGGGAGAGCGCCGTGGTCCCTGGCTGGTGCCCCCCCGGCCCCTTTCCGCTCTTGTCACAAGGAACAAGTCCAGGCGAGACCTGGCCCTGCGGGGTGCGCTCTGTGTGTGTGTCTGTGTGTGTGTCTCTATATGTGTGTGTGTGTGTGTGTGTGTGTGTGTGTGTGTGTGTGTGTGTGTGTGTGTGTGTGTGTGTGTGTGTGTGTGTGTGCGCATGCACGCACTCACACTTCATCGAGTTGCTATCACTGTCAGTGGAGAGCCCGCTCACCACTTGGTAGCATCGTTCCTCACAGACCTGAAATGGCCACCACACATCCAGGAAAATAAATAAATAAATAAATAAATAAATAAATAAATAAAAGCTAATAATAATTTGGATTCACTTTATTCAAAAATATATATTTTTTCCAAATTGACAAAAAGGCATCTACATAAATCATTCTAAGACACCAGGCAAAGGAAGCGATTTCAAAAATTGTCTGTTTTAAAACTATATTTTGCTTACCTCGGCCACAAGCAGGGTGGAGAATTCATTTTGTCAGCTGTGTCTCGCTAAATATTAATTACTTTTTCCCAATACATCCTTAATAAAGGTCATCATTTGAGTTTTTTTGGGCTCCAACTGTCAGTCAATCAACATATCAAATCACATCAAATCATCATATTAGCGGGAGCCAGATGTTTCCACACACCAGGTGGCGCTTGCTCATTAGTTCCTCTGACAAACTGTTTCCTGTCACCCTCTGTCAGAACACAAATCAGCTCGCACCATTTGCAATTAAATTCCGTAATGACGGCGCCAGCGACGTCCCTTAAATCATGATTATTATTATTAATAACGCAGCATAAGGAATCATTTTGGAGCGCCCAGCCGCCGCCGGCACCCGTCCCTAACTTGAGTTTAATTACGGCAACTGCTAATTTGGATGAAAATCTGCTCTGCGACGATGTTGACATATGGATGTGATTGAAAAAAAAATGCTAGGTCACTTTTAAGTTTTAAAATCCCTGATTAGCAGGATAAATCCAATTAATACTTCTAATAACATATTCATCTTGTTTACCGCATCAAACTATACATATGGTTGGAATAATTTCATGCATATTCAATTACAAGCATAATTGTGTTGCGCCTGTGCTTTAATTCACAGTCTATTAAGAGAGTAATTATTTTTATTTCTTGAATGTAGAGTGGGCGGCTCGGTGGAGCACTGGGTACCACGGCCGCCTCACAGTTAAGAGGGTGCGGGTTTGATTCCTCCCTGTGTGGAGTTTACATGTTCTCCCCGTGTCCGCGTGGATTTTCTCTGGGCACTCCAGTTTCCTCCCACCTCCCAAAAACTTACTTGATAGGCCAATTGAGCACTCCAAATTGTCCCTAAGTGTGAGTGCGAGTGCGAATGGTTGTTCGTCTCTGTGTGCCCTGCGATTGGCTGGCAACCAGTTCAGGGTGTCCCCCGCCTACTGCCCGATGACGGCTGGGATAGGCTCCAGCATGCTCGTGACCCCCGTGGGGACTAAGCGGTTCAGAAAATGGATGGATGGATGGATGGATGGATGGATGGATGGATGGATGGATGGATGGATGGATGGATGGATGGATGGAGAGTGGGGATAAAAGTGGGGATCGTTTCTTTGCCAAACCAGTGTCCTTGTTAGGGAATCTGCCCAGTGTTTATTGTTTAGGCCCAAAGTAAGCACTTTATTACATGAGATAAAAACTGTTTCTACAACAATAAAGCAACTTGTTGAATATTTCTTAAAGATCAATCCTAATAGAAATTCTAATTGTCAAATATTACCTGGGGCGGCTCGGTGGCGCACTGGGTAGCACGTCCGCCTCACAATTAGGAGGGTGAGGATTCGATTCCACCGCCGGCCTTCCCTGTGTGGAGTTTGCATGTTCTCCCCGGGCCAGCGTTTCTCCGGGCACTCCGGTTTCCTCCCACATCCCAAAAACAATCTTGGTAGGCCGATGGAACACTCTAAATTGTCCCTAGGTATGAGTGTGAGTGCGGATGATTGTTCGTCTCTGTGTGCCCTGCGGTTGGCTGGCAACCAGTTCAGGGTGTCCCCCGCCTACTGCCCAATGATGGCTGGGATAGGCTCCAGCATGCCCGCGACCCCCGTGGGGACAAAGCTGTAAAAACTGTAGTTTTAGCGATTCTTTCAGATAAATCAGGGACATACATAGTTTGTTGCGATAGAAAGCAAAATCATGTTTTAAAGAGCGCCCAGGAAGGTCTAATTCTTTCGTCGTAATTTTGGACTGTGCATATTATATAAATAATCAAATAAATTTGAAATGTGCCTGCGACCCTCGTGTGGCTAAGCGGCTCAGAAGTTGAATAAATCTATACATTTCAAATGTGATATTGTAATATTTCACATAATGTGTGGGTGTAATTTCGCTTGAGAACCGAATTTATTGTAACAAATAAAACATGACAAGACACTGCATAAAAAAATATTTCGAGGCAAACATAGTGAGGAAGAAATACTATATATTCTTTATTAAATATACAAAATTGTGTGAAACAGAATTGCATCATCACAGCTTGTAAACGCTCTTTTGCGACACGTGGGCCTGGGGAGGCCGGCGCCCTCCACCACAAAAAACATTCGCCTCAATAAAAAGCTTTCAAAATGGAAGACATGGTATACAGTGCTGGTCCATACACAGCCACAAATCCATGAGCAAATATATTGGCAAACACATATCTTTTATTGCACTGATTTTGCTGCAAACTTAATCAACATTGTCTGTTTGGCAAACAATCTTGCACAATAAGCACAAGCTTAGTAAAATTCTGGAAAAAGTGAAGCGCTGTGAACATTTCCCCGAACAAACTTAATGCATCTGGAAAGTATTCACGGGCCTTCACTTTAAGAGACTTTCAAAATTGGTAAGAAAAAGAAATACACTAGTTTGGAATGAGGCTGTAACTACAGCTAGAACTAACAATTACTAAAATAATCATTTTGTCGCATTGTGATGATGATTCAAATTTTTCCCGCACAAAAATTAAGTGAAGCTGTCCATTTTTATTGGCTCAAGCTGTGTCATCTTCCACACATGGCTGTAAAAACGTACTGCAGTTCAAGATGAAAGTGACAAAATAGGGTGGACATTCTGAATTTGCTCTCATTTGTGTTCATAACAGGCAAGGTGAGGCATAAAGGACTTTTTCTTGTTTCCTCCTCACTCCGATTCAGCATCCAGCAACATAGGTGCGCACATGCCCACCATCCTAAAACCAATCCAACCTGGCGGGTGAGGAGCTGAAAACAACCTGAGGACTACGTAGCTAGCACATTCGTTACAAGTCAGCATCTCAAATGCAGCGGTTCTCAAACGGCAGGTTTTGGGCAGCTGATAATTCGCCAAAGTGTAGCATCGCGCAAAATATTGCCAAGGAGAGTTTAAGATTTTCTTTGACTTAAGTATCGGTGTCTGGTATCAGGAGCCTCCATGATACCCGATACAGAGCAAATGAGGTCTAATCAGACAAGTTGATGTACGCTACATTTTAAAGTGTAGCGATTTTATTTTATTTACTTTGACAAATTTTTCAATACAAATTGTTTTTTCTCGCACGCCTAGTTTCTTTGGCATTTTGGGGTACACAAGTTGAATTGCTGTTGGGACTATGAGGGGGGTTGCTGGATCTAGAAAGTTTGAGAACCTCTGCAAAAACGCTCGTATCAAAAAAGGGACAGCGTAGCGGTGAAAAGACTAAAAAGCTGTTGGGGTATCCGAGGTTCCCAGTGGGGAGCGTGCCGTCATTTGAGCCTGGATCGCACCTGCAGGAGGGTGGGCTTCTGTTCCATGATGCGCACCAGGAGCGTATCAATGTAGTCCTCCAGGTCCCGGACCTGCGGCTTCAACTTACGCAGTTCCACCTCCCGTTTGGCCAGCAGAGCACGCTGCTGCTGAAACTCTGCCTTCTGCTGATCCAACTCTGCCTCGCGCTGCACCAGGAGACCAATCAGCTCGCTGTGGGTCAGGTGATAGTACGAGCCGGCGCCCTCCGTCAGGATCTGGAAATAGGAAAAAAGAATTTAACTGAAAAAATATGTTGATGTTACAGATCTTGCTGGTAAGTGAATTTTGAGGAAAGGAAATGTGAAAAAGTGCAGTGAATATTTTCTAAATGAACTGAAAAGGAATCAAATTGGACCTTCTCGCCGATCTGGCTCCTCCTGCCAGGGTGGATGCTGGACTTGATCTTCTCCAGGACCGATCGGCCTTCGAGCAGCGGGCCACTGCTCAGAGGCCGCACCGGGTGGGGACTGCAAGGAAACCACACAAGAGACCGCGTTACAACACACTCGGACACTCTGCGTGCCATCCAGGGTTGCTTGCAAGGATTAGCATTTTTCCCCCTGAAAATGACATTGAATTGTAAACAATTTGTGTGACACCAGAAAATTCTACATTCCACAATCTGAGAGTGGTCCAGGAGAAGAAGGATAGGGCAGGTGGACCTCCTTAAAGCGGTGACAAAAGTCAAATGCGCCCAAAGTTGTTTTAATTGCATGCATTTATGCAAAACAAGTACAAATGTGAGAAGTGTGTTATTGCCCCAGGTTGAAAAGGAAACGCTATCAGTGACACAACAACACCTTTTTTTTTTTTTGGGAAGGGGGGGAGGGGGGCAAAGTGTGAGAACAGGTCCTGTGAGGTAAGGGGGATCCGCGTGTGTGTGTGTGTGTGTGTGTGTGTGTGTGTGTGTGTGTGTGTGTGTGTGTGTGTGTGTGTGTGTGTGTGTGTGTGTGTGTGTGTGTGTGTAAGGCAAAACAGGAAGGAGTGGAGGTGGGGAGAGGGGTTGTGTTAGGAATCGGAGGGCAAAATAATAACTGCTAATTGGCCCGCGGCAGTGTTTCCCCTCCCATTACCACGGAGACAGGACACATACACACACACACACACACACACACACACACACACACACACACACACACACACACACACACACACACGACACCTACAGGGAGAGTCCCGGCAGGATTAGTGCGCATGTGTTAACTGAGAGATTAAAAGACAAGAACCACCACCACCACTACCAAGAGGATCCCCTTCGGAGTCGATGACACAAAGGAAGAAGCAGGTGAAAGGGCCAGAAAAGGCTGGAAAACTGGAAGGAAGGGGGAAAGATAGTTCCCCCAACCGACGAGCAAGCTCACCTGAGCTCCTGACGAGTTGCGTGCTCCTGCTGGCATTCCAGTGCCTCCTGAGGGTTCAGTGTGGCGGGCAGCAACGAGGCATCAGAAGGGGAGGAAAGGAAAGAGGGGAAGCAACTATTTTGACGTGTTAGTGTAGGAGCAGAGGCCGTTGAAGGGCAGGGGGAGGAAGGGGGTGTGGATAACGCCTCGGGGGAGCAGGACTCGTTCCAGAAGGACAGTGGAAGGGTCTTGTCCCAATTGAACGGGAGGGTGCTTGCGCGATGTACTGTGGGATGGTGTGGTGGCGGGTTTTCCACCATCTGGTTACCAAAAACCTCATCAGGCTTCAATATTGTTGGAGTTGCAGCGAGAACTTGAGAACTCATGAGGTCACCTCTAGTGAGACCTGCATCTGTTCGGTCTGTCATCACTTGAGTCAACCAGTCGGTGATGTGTGTGTTAATGTTCAGTCCAGTGGTCAAACCCCTACTGCTCAGTGAAGCGCCGGTGTCTTCTGGAACCTCTCCAGCCTTCTCAGCAAAGGTAGAGTTCTCTGACCCTTGCCTCTCGGTGGGCTTTGAGTCACCGTAATGGTTTGGAGATAAGTGGAATGAAGGAACGCTCATTGTTCTCTGGAATATTTTGGGAAGTTGTGGTGGTGGGCTTTTCACAAACATGTCATCAAAAGCAGTGACAAGATCATCCCCAAAAGTCTTTGCATACGAGTCTGTTGATGTTGCAGGGAGAACCTGAGAACTCCCATCATCCCTCGTGTTGAAATTGGACTCATAAGTATCTTGTCTGTCTTCTGTAACCACAGACAACCAATCATTTAAGTTTTTTGAATCATTGGGAAAACTCTCTGGAATCAGTGAAGCAGTGGCGGCACTCTGAATCTCTCCTACCTCCCCACAGAAAGTAGAGTTCTTCGCGATTACCATCTCGGGGGGTGTGGCTATGCCAAAATGATGCTGCAAGTTTCCGTCGAGGCTTTGGAGAAAGTTCTTAGTGCTCTGGGATGTTTGAGAGACTTCTGGTGAAGGTTTGTTCACAAACCCATCATCGAGAACGGTGAACTGTTCGTCACCAATGGTATTCGGATATGAATCTGAAGGAGTGCCAGGAAGGACTTCAGAACTCCCATCATTCCTTGCTGTGAAGCCCAAGTCACAAGATTCTATGAAACTTGGTTTACAGGTATCTGGTGTGTTCTCTGACATCAGAAACAATGAATCAGCCTGGTCATTTGGGCCACTGGTAGAACCCCTGGGGTTCACTATAATTCTGAAGGGTTCTGGAATCTCTTCTAGCTTGCCACAGAAGGTAGATTTCTCGTAATTAACACTCTCAGTGGCGTCGGGTACACTGATATGGTTTTGGTGGTCCTGCAAGTTTCTCTCTGGGATTTTGGGAGAGCCCCTGGTGATCTGGGATATTTGGGGTAGTGGTGGTAAAGGCCTTTTCAAAGCACTTAGATCAGTGACCTGATTGCCCTCATTGGGCTTCTGATAAGAGTCTGCATGAGTCACAGGGAGAAATCGAGAACTATTGTCGTCCCCTGCTGTGAAACAAGGCTCGAAAATATCTGGGCTGTTGGTCATCACCAAAAACAAGTCATGTTGATTGTTTGGATCTTCGGTTGAGCCTTTTCCACAAAATGAAACATCGACAAATTTCGAAATCTCTCCTGATTCCCCAGAAAAGGTAGATTTCTGCAAGTCAAGTGTCTCTGATGGGTCATATATGCAGTACTGGTTTTGGTGGCACTGCAAGTTGCCATTGAGGCTTTGGAGAAAGCTCCTGGTGCTCTGGGATATTTTGGAGAGTTGTGGGGGGTTTCTTGCAAAACCTACATCAAGAGCTGTGAATTCATTTCCCTCAATAGACTTTGAAAAGACGTCTGTTGCAGGGAGAACTTGAAAACTCTTGTCCACTGCTGAGAAATCTAGTTCCCCAGTTTCTGATCTGATTTCCGGAATCGGAGCCAACAGGTCAGCTTGGTTGTTTGAGCCATCTGGACTCACTGAAGCAATGGCGGGTTCCCCAATCTGTCCTAGCTCCCCACAGAAGGTCAAGTTCTCAGAATGTGACTTTTCAGTAGGGTTGGAAATCCCAGAACATTCTGGGGGCGGTAGAGAGCAGGAATTTTGGTAGTCCTGCGAGTCAGCGTTCATGTTGAGGCTTTGGAGAAAGCTATCTCCAAGATGCCTGGAAGGTACAGAAGATTCCCAGCAACCTTCCTCAAACGACAAAGATCGGCCAGTGCTTAGGGGAGAGCTGGGAATGTCCAGCGATGGTTGTCCACTTAATTCGTCTTGAGATACTTCTTCATTGTTGTCGTCATCAGATTGCAGAGAGATATCACATTTTGGCTCTAGGTCCAGGTTCTCTGGTGTCTGCATGTCTGCAGCTTCTAGACCTGCGATCATTGCACTTGACATAGTCGGCGGTGGTGTGAAAACTAAGGACCCGTCTGAATCCCACCATTCCGAATCGTCACTCTGACTTGCAGTTTGTTGAGCTGCATCAGTCAAAAGCTCATCTGTAGAGGTAGAACCCTTTGGAGTGATCACCGTTTTGGACATGATGTCCAAGGTTGGAGCAATGCTCTCGAAATTCTGTGGCTCAGTTTCATCCAAGGAACATGCTGAGAACTTGTCCGATGCAGAATATGAAGAGAAACAGGAGAGGAAATCATCTTCACCTGAACTCCCGATACCCGAAGAGCCATCTGGGAAGGGAGCCATCTTAGTGGCGCTGTTAGCTTGATGCCATTCAGGGGGAGGGTGTGATTCCAAAGTGTTAAACACTTCGTTGCAGTACTCAAAGCTTTCATCCTCTGGGATAGGGTCCAAAGAGTGCAGGTGGCTGCAGGTCGACATGTAGTTGCTCAACATGACACTTTTGGTATTCAGGGAATCATTCCTTTCATCACTGCCAGGTTCCAGCTGATGGTTGCTGGTTAAAGTGTTAGATGCCAGGTCTTTTGGACCTTGCAGCCTGCAAGCGGCAAACTCCTCAAAAGAATCGACCCATTCCGTATGTGGTTCCTGTTCCTCAGTAGATGCAAAAGGCTTTGAAGACTTCTGGCTTAAATTGCCCAAGCCAATGACGTGGTCTTCGGTAGTTTGACTCTCCCAAGTCGGGGTATCCGTCTTTGGAAAGAGTTGCTCAATAGGAGGCCGGGAATTGGAAAGAAAGGGCAGGGGGGGCAACGAGGAATCGTACAAAGTGTCGTGCAATAGGAAAGGGTTGCTGGGTGACAGGGGTGGTGAGGAACAAAACGGGTTAGAGTGGTGCAGTGGGTCAAGGGGTGGATCAGTGGAGGGATCTAGTTCATGAGGTGCCACCGGGCTGTGGAAGGAAGCGAACACAGTCCTCCAGATTAGTGCAGGTGGTTCACACTAACCTCAACTGAAGGGCTTGGAAAGGGTTTTGCTCTTAGATTCAATTGGATCGATTTGAAATACAGTCGAGAACCGTCTGAGCATAATTTGTAATGCTTAAATTTGTAATTGTTTGCTGTGCACGTGGATGTTTGATTTTTATTTTTTTTTATCTAATCAGAATTCAGTTTCTTTGTGCTGCCATGTCAATCTAATCTGCCCAGGGGCTTCAGAATGCTTCGTGCTAGTCCATGAAATTTAAAATATATTTGCAATAGGGCTGTTCCAGATCAGATTAGATTTATTGTTACTGCACTGATATGATGATTGCGACTTGCTCCAGATAATGTAGTACATGTTATTTTGCAGTATTGAGGGTTTCTATTACTGGAAAATGATAGTAGTGGAACTGGGAGTTGGATAAATGCCCCCTGAATGCTCAGGTACCAAAGGCGTGGCCCACCACTGGTATAGATGACGAAACTCACCTGGATTTACTGTGCGACTCCTTGGACCCGAACCATCCTTTGTGTTTGTCCTCTGTGCCAGAGTCTTGTTCGACCTCCTCGCCCGTCTCTTCTCTCCCCAACGCAGGGCAGTTTTTCTCCATGGCTGCTGCAATGGCAGCACTCTCCTCCTCGCCGGCCTTGTCAAAAGACCAACGCCGTCCATCGCCCACGGTGCCATGCAGGGGTTCTGCGGAGGCCCGCGGGTGAAGATTCTGCAAAGATACGGATAGAGGCAAAGTCTTCTGCAGGTGCCCCAAGCCCAAAGAAGTTTCTTGAGCTCCCGAGGCCTGATCCTGGGGCCTGTGCGTTCCGTTGATGCCCGCGGGAAGCTGAGGCACGTCTATGGTGATCTCATTGATCTCATCGCTAAAGTCACAGCGCAAGGGAGACAACCTGGGTGATGCGTCAGCCGTGCGCTCTAAAGAGAAGACAAGACACAAACAAGGTCATGAAGAAACACTAGACTGGTGCATAGGTTTTTCATTTCCTATAGATGTATCTCTGGGTTTTTCTTGAATTCAGCATTAGCTTTGTTCTCATTTCAAAGTTCACTATTTTGTGCATGCATCATTGGCCCTAAAAGGGACATTTCAAATTTCCAAGGTCCAATGATGCATCTACTAAAACTTCCCAGTTTCCTTGAATGCAGCATTAACCCAACATATGTAAACAATGTGCTAACCGCTGCATATTTTCTGTCACCTGGGCTGTCAGCGGTCAGGTTGCTGCTGTTACTGGGCGAGTTGGAGAGGTCGGAGACCACGACACTGATGCCAGCTGTGGGGCTGAGACTCCCACCACGTGACGACGACTCGCTGCTCTCGGACCCCACCGACGTGCTGGAGCGCGTGTCTGACGACTTCCTCAGCTTGCCTCGCAGGAAGAAAGTCCTCATCTTACTGCGCCTCACTTCGCCGCCTTCGTCGTCCTCGTAGTCCTCCTCGCCGCCCCCGTCGCTGGGCAGACGTTGGCGCACGTGGCTCAGCGGGCCGGTGCCACCTGAGGTTGCCTCATCTTCACTGGAACGTCTCTTGCCCCTCATGCGCTCCTTCAGCTTGCTGAACGTGGAAGCCCCTTTGTCCTTCATGACCAGGTCGTACATGCTAGCCGTCAGGTTGTTGCGTGTGAACTGGACGCTGACTTGAATGTCGCCTCGCTCTTTCTCCTTCTTGCCGGTCTTGGAGTTAAGTCGATACCACCTGGACATCCGCAGAAATGCCATTACAGTCACATCAACGTTGGCAAAGTTTTTGCTGGTTTTGGGGGGAACTGATCATGAGTTGCTGAAAAGGTTTTTGTTGTTCAAGCTAAAGCAATAAAAAGTAGGACTTTTGTGGCCTCATGGAATGGCTAACATCTGCTCTATGCTCCTTGTGAGTGTTTTTATTTTCAATGTGTGCTCTGTCAAATTTTGGCTTGTAACACAAAGTCAAAAAAAAAAGACAAAACGACGGTTCGTAACTTGAAAACATTGCAAGTCATGCCATGTAAATAACAATTGCGCTCAGCTTCTGTGCTACAGTGCTCGTTAAAGAATGAAAGAATAACTTTCAAGTGGGTCACAGCCTGAAGTGAATGAGTGTATTGTTTGTTTGAATGGGGTTAATCCAGCCAAAGTGAGTCCAAGTGTGTGTGTGTGTGTGTGTGTGTGTGTGTGTGTGTGTGTGTGTGTGTGTGTGTGTGTGTGTGTGTGTGTGTAAGTGCGTGTGTCTCGCCAGACAGCTTCCATAATGTCCTCTGAGCAAAAACAATGAAGTCAGGCAACCACCACTTACACTCAAAACGATAACACAAGTTTAGCTATTAGCTCCAGTTAAGAGAGAAACAAATTTATTTCCCAAAGTTGACTAACAGGTTTGCACAGTGAGATAGACGGCGTTTTGATTTTGCTCTTTTAGTACACACCTAACGAGATCTGACTAGTCAGTATGAATGTGTTATTTAGTTTGAAAGACGTTTGTGTGCGTCCCTTTAGCTAACTCGGAAGACATGCTATACGCATATATAGTATGTCTTGTTTTCATTGATGACATTACATTTTCCATCACGTATTATCTCTCGTTTCAAAAATTGTAGTACCTTGTAAGAGTTAACTTCATAAAAAAAAACAAGTAATCAAACGTACCAGTCTGGGTAGTTAGGCTGTCCTAACGTTGACGTCCATTTCAGCACCAGCACAGACACACTAACACACGCAGCGACGATTGCCAGAGAAAACAATTATCTGCTCTGAGGTGTAGTCTCAAACACGAATTGGAATGCTGACACTTTTGAAAGCCGCACAACAATAACCAACACCTAGCGCAACCGGAGGAATGCATTTTGAATCTGAACACTAACTGAGCACCAACTCAATGCTATTTAACCTTAACTCTTAACTAACCTTTGAATTTCTTTGGTGCACCCAAAGGCATAAACCATAAAGTACTAAGAAATAAATCAGCGAGCTTCAATGCAGGTATAAAAAGCAACAATTGTGGAATATATTTGTTTAAATGTGAGTTCTTTAGCTGAGAGCAGTACTGTGTGAGGTGTGGACTCAAGTTTCCCGTCCAACAATAGAAGCACGGTAACTCCCCTCAACCAAGGTGGAGCTCACATTCCTAACGCAGCGGCCAGCTCGGGACTTTTCTCTTCATGGCCTACTTCCTCCTCTTTCAAAGAAGCATTCAGAATGGCATTCCAGTTTATTCTGATTCACCAAAACTGTTGTTGTGCAAACTGTGCAACAAGCTAACACCTTCATGCCAAAGATATTACAGGAAATACATGCATGAGAGCTTGTCTTTTTTTTATATATATATATATATATATATATATATATATATATATATATATATAACACGCTGCATCTGCTTCCTCATCTCTCAAAAACAGGAAGTCAGAAGCCACTCCATGTCCCACGCGAGAAAGCTGATAAACTGATGAAGTCTACTGGGATATAAACATGAATGTACACAACATTGTGGAGGACTAAATTCCAACTTAATTCAAGCCGTCATGTAACTCGCTGCAAATGGACCCTTCTTATCACCTCACCTTAGCGACGGAAGCGAAATTGGCCGACTAGGTCTGTCATGGCAAGACGTGTCAAAAAGCCTCAAGGGCTCATGACCCAAACCCAACAAAATGTCTGGCGATTTCTGTTTTTGCAGCATCAGGACCTACAAAAAAAGGGTGGCTTTGGGTTGCCACAAAAAGTCTCAAGAACCCATGATGCAAATTAATCAGGAAGTCGGCCATTTTGTTTCTTGTAACAATATGGCCAATGAGCCTACAGGCCACAAAATAGGGGATGGGCTGTTATCTTGTTTATTGCAATGTCCAAATGATCATTTCAGAATGATATCAAGTGATGAGGTTGAGCGCCATGACGGGACAAGTAAACAAAAACAACAACTGGACGTGGGAGGAGCCTCTGCAAATGTTTTAAGCTTCGGCGTGCATGCGTGCGTGCGTGTGCTGGACAACGTGCTAAAGAATAAAAATGCTTTTAGTCAATGGAGACCACCAAACTGTTAGATAATGCCTGGAAATTGGAACAGAGGACGCAGCATAATCCCGGTGGGGAAATAGCATCTTCAGTAAGCACATCAACAAAAACAAACGAGTGTCGAAGAAGGTTCTAGAAGGTACAGAACTGTGGGTGCGTGCTCGGGCTGGCGATGGTGTGAGGGTGTGTCGATGCAGCAGCGATGTGTTGACGTCCCCAAACGTGGATGAGGAGTGCCGCGATGCGTTCACGAAACGTGGGAGAAAACAGCGAGTATACGTACTGATTTTTCACACCGCGGCTCTCGTGGAAGATCTTCCGCAGCTGGATGATCGCCTGACCCAGGAACACGTCCAGCCCGATTACCGCGCGGTGCATGACGGTGAGGATGAGCTCCGGGCCAATGTCCATGTCCAGGACGCCGGGTTGCAGCTCGAAGCAGCACTCCTCGCGCCACTCGGGCTCGGTGGTCTTTTCGGCTACGCACGTCAAGTACTTCTCCTTGGCCAGCTGGATAACCGCGTACACGTCGCTGGTGCCGTGCTTGCCCTTGCCCCGCAGACCCCTGCCTCGGAGCACCGTCACCTGAACGTGTGTGGGCACCCATGGCTGCTCCATGTCCTCACCGACCCACTCTCCTCCTCGTCCCACCGTGTGTGGAGCTTGGTGGAGGTGGCTGGCGCGTCCCCCACCTCCACCACCACCAACTCCTCTTCCTCTTCTTTCACATCTGCCGTGCAGGCTATAGCTCGCGTGATTCGGTAGATATTCTTCCACTTCTGCAGCTCGTCTGCCGCCCGGCCGGCCGAGGAGTGGGCCTCTCTGCGGGCAGCGACGTCACGCCTTCTCCATCCGCCCTCATCCTCCTCCTCCTCCTGTATCCGATGCTCCACTTCCGGGTCCTGCAGCACCACGTGCATCCTCTGGACACTTGTTTAGGTACCTAACCGCTAAAAAAAAACCCGAAAATAATAAAGAATTTATTACATAGGCACGTTTTGTATGTAAAAACAATAAACACATTTTTTTTTTTTTAAACACGGCTTTTTGTCCTAAACATTACAACTGCCCATATGACCTGACAGTAGAATATTATTACAATTATCCATTTAAAATAGTCCCTGTCCTGTCCCGTTTGATTCTTTTGTTTTAATTTTGTCGACACTTTAGTTTCATTGTTATTTTAAAACTTGTAAAGGCACGTCAAAAGTAGCCAAACAGAAGCCAGAAGGCGTGACCTGGGAATATGTCAATCACTTGTAATGGGCAACTGCGCCCATACCTGGGTCGAACACCTAAACATACGGAATTATCACTTTTTCTGCGCCACAGGTAAGTCAATGATCACTTTTTTTAGTTTTAATCAAATGTACGCCTTCTAAAGTGTCGCTAGAAATCGATCACACTGTGATACTACATGACGTCACAGCAATGGTATTTTATTGAAGGGTGAAAATCGTGCTGTATGGTTTTTCTGTGACTTTATCACAACTATATGCACTGGGGAATATTTTCGAACGATAGTTGCAGGGAAAGAAAAGTCTTGATTTCGCGCCCTGCAAAACCGTGTTTAAGACGCGCGAGCAGGACATTTTGAACGTGTTTGTTGTAAT